>NC_079456.1:1700549-2007260 GCF_903798145.1 Danio aesculapii | reverse complement strand
ATTTTTTCAGTGATAAATAGAAGGCTTTAGACAGAAAATAGGAGATATTAAACTTTCTGCACCGCCTTATACTTCAGATCCAGTAAACACGCCTCTGAATCTAAATAACCTACAGTGCTTTAAAATCATAGAACAGGAAGAGCTAGATAAAATTATAAATAGCTCTAAATCAGCTACGTGTATATTGGACCCAATTCCAACAAAGTTACTGAAAGAATTGCTACCTGTTATAGGAGAACCTCTTCTTAACATTATCAACTCTTCTTTATCTTTAGGCCATGTTCCAAATCCCTACAAGTTAGCTGTTATTAAACCTATTATTAAGAAACCACAACTGGAACCCAGCAACTTAGCTAATTATAGGCCTATTTCAAACCTTCCATTTATATCTAAAATACTAGAAAAAGTTGTTTCTGCTCAATTATGCTCCTTTCTTGCACTTGATTGGCTTCAGTCTTTCACGTGATGAACGAATGACTCAAAAGACTTGAAAAATGAATGAAACCACCTGCACAAATGTGCGCATACGCAGATGAATCGCTTTCTGAGAGGACTCGTTGTTCCAGAGTCATACTGAATATTCGTTAAAAATGAACGAATCATTCAAGAACGACCCAACACTAGAAGACAGCTTGGCTAAAACAAGGCTAAACTTGGGCTGTCAGTGAAAATCTAATAGACATCTAAGAATAGCCCAAACTAGACTAATCGTCCAATTGACAGCTTAGACAGAGTTTATATGTGTAGTCATTCGTTTCTGTTTATTTGATGACTAGTCAAGTTTTGGCCAAACCTGATTCAAACTGGTTTTGATCACCAGTGAGTCCCTTCACTCCCAAAAATACAGACATCTGATTTTTTGCCCATATCGCCTAGCCCTACTCCAGTGTGAACCCTCTCATGTCTTTTCAGGTCTCCTGAAAGTCTGAAGCTCTTATCGCAGTGTGAACACTTGTACGGTTTCTCTCCAGTGTGAATCATTTTGTGTGTTTTCAGATATCCTGAACAACTGAATCTCTTGTCGCAGCATGTACACTTATAAGGTTTCTGCCCAGTGTGAATCCTCTCATGTCTTTTCATGTGATCTGACGCACTAAATCTCTTGTCGCAGTGTGAACACTTGTACGGTTTCTCTCCAGTGTGAGTCCTCAGATGTTTTTCCAGATGTCCTGAACGGCTGAATCTCTTGTCGCAGTGTGAACACTTGTATGGTTTCTCTCCAGTGTGAGTCCTCTCGTGCCGTTTCAAATGTCCAGCTGTAAAAAAAGTCTTCTCACACTCGAAGCACATGTACTCTCTCACTCCAGTGTGGATCTTCTGATGTTTTTTATAATTCGACTGATGTCTAAAACTCTTCCCACACTCAGAACACGAATACGGCTTCTCGTTAGTATGAACGCTAAGATGGCTCTTCAGCGCTGAAGCCCTCATAAATGTTTTGCCGCATTCATCACACTTGTGTGTTTTCTCTCCAGTGTGGATCAGCATGTGTGATTTAAGGTTTCCTGAGTCTCTGAACCTCTTCCCACACTCGGTACATGTGAATGGTTTCTCTCCAGTGTGGATCATCATGTGATTGCGGAAACTCCGTTTGGACAAACTCATTCCACACTGAGTGCAGGTGAAACGGTTCTTACCATGAAGTTTCTCCTCATTCTCCATCGTCAGCTCTGTAATCAAATTAAATAGATTATTTAGATGGGTATACGCAATGCAACTTTTGCTGTTGTACAAGCTTGAGAGATGGAAATTGCTGATGTTTGTATGGTTGTGTCTTGTATTTAGTGACAGAAACTAATGAGTTGAATCAAGTGTTGCACAAGCTCTCAATCGTTTTTCAACATGACAAAAAAAGTCAGTGTTGGCTTGAATTCATGTGTGTAGGGTTAAATCCTGTGATGCACATTTAAAATATTATAGTAATGTATAGTAAATGGAAGTATATAGGAAAGTGTATTATAGTGTATATCAGGGGTTCTCAACCTTTTCCACTTCCGTTATAAAACACTCACAGGACATTAATTTGGACAATTATGCAGATATCTTAAATAGTTCACACAAAAACAAAGCCTTTTATTTTCACTTCACGCATAGTTTGTGAATGAACAGACTATGTGTAGCACATTAACTGCAGTAAATAACTGTACTGAACAATTCGGCCTCGTTTTTCATTGATCACTAAGACAGAACTGATAAAGCTTCGATTTAAAAAAAAAATAGCTAAGCTACTTTAGGCTTAGCTTGCTACATTTCCCAAGTAGCTTTTAGTGTGGTTAGGCTACATTTTGAGCAGCTAATAGCTCAGCTCACTACACTTTCTAAGTAGCTGGGTCTCTCTCTATAGCACGGGTGTCAAACTCAGTTTAGCTCAGGGACACATGGGGGAAAATCTATTCTCAAGTGGGCCGGACCAGTAAAATCATGGTATATATAACTTGAAACAAAAACATTAACCATAAAACATACAGCTGTAGCGTGAGGACAACATGATCTCACAGAAATTCGTAACTTTTTTGCTAATTCATATGGATTCATCCAATCTCATTCGTACAATTTAGCACGATTCACTTGTCCACCAATGACAGTTGGGTTTAGGGGTGTGGGTGCCACGCCTCTTCTTTTATATCGTACATTTTCGTACGACTGAACTTGTACAGATTAGCCACAAACCAGACAAAATGTGAAATAGTTAAATTTCCTTCTGAGAACACCTCAGTGTGGTATGGCAGGGCATAGATGTGGTCTTTCTCTCTGAGAAGGCTGTAAAACTGACGCTGATTCAGGATATCCTGTCTAGTTAACCTAATTACCCTAGTTAAGCATTTAAATGTGACTTTAAGCTGTATAGAAGTGTCCTGAAGAATATCTAGTCTAATATTATTTACTGTCATCATGACAAAGAGAAAATAAATCAGTTATTTATTTATTTATTTGTTACATATTTATTGCCACACCAGCAACTTATGGCTATTTCGTGGCCAAATGGATATACATTAAAATATTACATGATAAAAACTAATTCGTATTATATTAAAAAAATTAATAATAATAAAATAAATAAATAAATAAATAAATAAATTATTTAGACAAATATATAAAATATAAATAGATAAAATTTACAAAAAAATTTTTTTTTTCAAAGTTAAATCTGATTTTTCAGTTCTATTTTTGATAAAAAATGTAAAACTCTTCCTGGTGGTCCCTTATTAAAAATGTCCATCAAAGTGCTCTCCTTATAAAAATCCTGTCTAATGGAATTTAAACTTCTACAGTCCAACAAAATATGTTTGATGGTGAGAGCAGTCTGGCAGATATTACATTTAGGTGATTCTTCGTTATTTAATAAATATGAATGTGTCAACCGAGAATCTGGTATAGACCGTCTGATCATGTCTGGTCTCAAAATTATAATTTGCTAAATGTCTTTCATTTATTTTCGGGTTAATTTCATGTAATTTATTGTTGATGCAGTTGTCCCATTCTCTTTGCTGTGTTTCATTTATGTACAAATTGATGGTGGGTTTCAAGTCCTCAGGAGGAATTAAACATTCGGTCACATTCAAGGAGATAGCCTTTTTTGCAGTTTCATCTGCCAGTTCATTTCCACGTAGTAAATCAGATATTAGAAATGAGATATTAAAACTATTATGATTAGAAATGTGTTGAAATAAAATCTCTCCGTTAAACAGGAAATTGGGGGAAAAATAAACAGGGGGGGGGGGCTAATAATTCTGACTTCAACTGTATTTTGCTCACTGGTAATATTTTTTCCTGAGACATGTTCAAAAACATTATTTTTAATAATTGGATTAATTATAGTTTAATATAAGCTCTGGGTCTGCATCTTAAATGTAAGGAACAGGGAAGGAAACTGAAGGGAATAATATTGTGTTTGGCTATCACCATTAACCCAGTATTTGTTTCTTCCCTTTTTCTAATGTTATTATATATTAACATTTTTCATATTTATATTACTTTCTTATTGATTTTATTATTTATGGATCAATCTTTGCATTAATGTTGTTTTTATTTTTGTTTTTAATGAGTTCAGAATTTACATTTTATTATTATAAAGAAATTATAGTGGGAAAGTAATGGATTTTCACTTTTGGATTGCAAGAATGAAGGGTTTTTTTTTTAACTCAACCTAGAATCTTTTATAGAATCTTCAATCTGTTTGCTAAATGAATATAATATGTTTTAAACTCTAGAAGGACACAAAATAGGAATCACTGGTCCCTTCATTAAAGAGTGTTTAATTCTTAATTTTTAAAGCTGCTAGTTGACAAAAACAGTGCCGTTTTAAGACAGATATTAAGTAGAAGAAATCAGGCTTTACTTTCTGTTCCATAGACTGTATTTAATAAGCAATATAATCATTGTGGGCAGGTTTGCAATGGCAATACTCCACTATTTAGAGCAAAGTACAGCCCCAAAATTATTCTGCTTAGGGCCCCCAAATGAACTAAAGCTAAACTAAACACTAAAGTCAGACATGTCATTTGTGGAAGTCAAACTACAGACACAGATATTAACTGCAGATGTTCTAGAAAACATTGATAACAAAAAGAGTTGCTGTTATTGACAGCAGTTGTTAAGCTCGCCATCTTCTTTTGTATGTGATATTTATGTTAGGCTATGTTAAGATGTGGACACATTAAATCTCTGCAAAGGCTAAAATGTACGTAACATTCAGATAATACTGCGAAACAGCGTAAACTTGCTCACCTCACCTCGAATCGCCTCAGAAGACACGGAGGCGCGAAAAAAAGAGACGGAAGCGCGCGCGGCTGATGACGTCAGCGACCACTATTTCACGATTGGCTGGATTCGCTGCATGCCAACAACCACGTGTGTTTTGGGTTTACTATTAGACAACTGCTAACTGTTTAATGTTATCTCCATCTCAAACGTATCATGTTTATTAAAACTTTTTAACGGCAATACGTTTTGTTGTTGTTAAATAATTCATTTATGAAGGCAAATTCTGTGCACTGGTTTATTTTCAAAAGAAATCTATAAAAATGTTATTAGATTAATAAAAGCTTTTGTATTAATCTCATGTTATTAATTGTAAAGTTTCACACTCTTAAATATAAAAGTTCTAAATTTAAACCCATTTTATTGTCCTCAAACAAGAACTGGAATAGTATTATATGCTTATTACGATGCACTTCAATGTGCATGTTAACCCTGTTTCTCTGTATTGTTTGTTATAGTTTCAATAAAAACGGATGTCTAGGCATGTCTGGTTGCTGGTGAAATTCTTTTGAGCAACAAGAACCAGTTTAACAATATTGTAAACGTACGGTTTGAAATGATACTTTAATAATGTGGGGGTCTATCTGCTAAATCAAGTCTGTATTCTTCCAAGAGCCGCTCAATTAAATAAACATACAAGAACAATGAGAAACTCATGAACCTCAGATTGAGAAAACTTTACTGATTAAGACAGAAAAATAATGTACATTAAATACATACAGGGGTTGGACAATGAAACTGAAACGCCTGGTTTTAGATCACAAAAACCCCTTAGCATGCTGTAGGGCAGGGGTGTCCAAATTCTGTCCTGGAGGGCCGGTGTCCTGCAGATTTTAGCTCCAACTTGCCTCAACACACCTGCACGGATGTTTCTAGAAAGCCTAGTAAGTGCTTGATTAGCTAGCCCAGGTGTGTCTGATTGGGGTTGGAACTAAACTTTGCAGGACACCGGCCCTCCAGGACTGAGCTTGGACATGCCTGGTGTAGGGCCTCCTTTTGCAGCCAATACAGCATCAATTATTCTTCGGAAAGACAGATTCAAGTCTTGCACAATGGCCAGAGGGATTTTGAGTTCAGGTCACCACGTCGCTCTTCCAAAAAAACCAAAGTGCTCAATAATATTTAGGGTTTGGTGACTGTGCAGGCCATGGGGAATGTTCAATTTCACTTTCATGTTCATCAAATCACTCTGTCACCAGTCCTGATGTGTGCATTGATGCATTATTATCCCGACACACGGCACCGCCCATTGGGTGCACACAGTCCTCCAGAATGGTTCGGTAGTCCTTGGCAGTGATGTGCCCATCTAGTATTGGGCCTAGGGAATGCCATGATATTGTAGCCCAAATCATCACTGATCCACCACCATGCTTCACTCTGGGCATCAGTAGTCTGGCTGGGAGAGTTCTTTGGGGCTTCTCCACACCGTAACTCTCTTGGATCTGGTAAAGTCAGTGAAGGTGGACTCATCAGAAAACAAGACATGTTTCATATAGTCTACAATCCGAGATTTTCGCCGCTGGCACCATTGAAACTAACATTTGGGATTGGAACAAGTGGCTAAAGTTTTGGCTATAGCAGCTGGCCGTGTATATTTTTCCAGTGGAGCTCCAGACCAATAGATTGGGTAGAAACGGGAGAGTTGAGGTGCACATTTAATTATGTGCGAGTTGGGCAGCTGTGGTTTTGTTTTTCAGTTGCAATCCAGGTTAGCAGCCAGACATCCCTTTCAGACAGCATCCACCTCCGTCCAGTTACCCCTGTTGGATGTGGTTCTTCTTGGTGGTTTGCTGACATTTCTCTGGATATATCAGCTCTTGATAATCACAAAGACTTGCTGTCTTGGTCACAGATGCGCACCAACAATCTGTCCTATTTTGAACTCTGATATGTCACCCGTAAAGTTGTGTGCACTGCAATATTTTAAGAAAACTGCTATTATTCTGCTAGTTAAACCCTCACATTCTGCTCTTACTGGTGGAATGAAGATCAATAAAGATTGGCCACCAGGCTGGTCTAATGTAGCCATGAATCCTCCAACACTAAATTGGCCAGTGTTTCAGTTTTATTGAACAGTAGGGGGACGACAGTGCCAGTATTTTTTTCCTTTTGCAGCACCAATGTCATTAGTCTGTGTGAATCCTCTCGTGTGATTTCAGACTATGTAACTGACTGAAGCTCTTGTCGCAGTGTGAACACTTGTACGGTTTCTCTCCAGTGTGAGTCCTCTGGTGCAGTTTCAAATGATCAGCTGAAATGAAAGTCTTCCCACACTCAAAGCACACATAGTCTCTCACTCCAGTGTGGATTTTCAGATGTTTTTTTAAACTCTGCTGACGTGTCAAACTCTTTCCGCACAAAAAACACGAATACGGTTTCTCTTTAGTGTGAACTCTGAGATGGACCTTCAGGTTTGAAGCCTTCAAAAATGTTTTGTCGCAGTGATCACACTTGTGCGTTTTCTCTCCAGTGTGGACGTTCATGTGTTGACTAAGGTTTGAGGAGTCTCTGAAACTCTTCCCACACTCAGTACATGCGAACGGTTTCTCTCCGGTGTGAATCATCATGTGAAGCTTGAGACTGTATTTGGACGTTAAACTCTTTCCACACTGAGTGCAGGTGAAACATTTCCTGACAGAGTGAAGTTTCTCCTTATTCTCCATCATTAGCTCTGAAATTAAATGAGAGAAATGAGTAAAGCTGGACACTAGGTGAAAGACATGAAGTAAAAAAAATTGTCAACAGTTGTCCAAATATACAGACTAGGGGTGGGAACAATTAATCATTGATTAACTGTTCATAATCCTTTTGAATCATACATCTTCTGTCAATTGACCATAGACATTAATAATGCTGCAATATTCAATATAATATTGACCCGTTCGGTACAACCTCCACAGTTCAATATGCATATGGATATTGCAGTTTTTCAGTTTTGCATTTGCCCATACTTTAATTATTGTCTGAACTGGCTCTGTGCATGTTAAAATGTTTGTCTTTGTGCTGAAACACGGCTCCCCGCAAGTAAATGTCCCTCTCCAGCTTGACAAGCATTCGATTGGCTATGCCTTGGAATGTAAACATTCGGAAAACTTTGTGTCTGTAACTTTCTTATTGAGCTACATCTTAAAAGTAAAAACATTGAAGTCCTGGTGTCTGCTTTGAATATTAACCAAGCAACAAAAGACAAACAATATACATTTTAATGTTTGAATCACTGGGTGCACATGATCCTCCAGAACAGTTCGGTAGTCTGCAGTTGGCAGTGACGTGCCCATCTAGCACAAGTATTGGGCCTAGGTAATGCCATGATATTGTAGCCCAAACCATCACTGATCCACCCCAGTGCTTCACTTAGGGCATGCAACATTCTAGGTGGTACACTTCTTTAGGGCTTCTCTACACTGTAACTCTCCTGGTTGTGGTAAAGACTGAAGATGGATCAAGAGTCCACAAAACATGTTTTAGACTGTCCTCAGCTCAAGACGTTCACTGCTGGCACCATTTAAACCAGCCAGTTTAGTATTGAAACTGTGACCTAAAACTGACCTGTGAGAAGTCTGTAATGTTGCTCCCCGAATGGACATTAATAAAGAATTAGTTCTGCAAGACTTTTGAGTCTCTCTACATTACTTATGTGTGACATATTAATGCATGTTTATTAAATATTCACAAGGGCAGCCATGGCCTAATGTTAAGAAAGTAGGACCAAAGGTTGCAGGTTTGACTCCAGACAATTTTGGTAGCCCAACTGGAAGACACAACAACCTCACAACAATGATGTCCAATGAAAGACTGCGTAATGTCCTGTGAGATACTTTTAATGTCCTATAAGAGTCTTATAGATGTCCCATGGATCAGATGTGCAAAAGACAGCAAGGCCACTATGAGTTTTACTCCGTTTTGACTGCTTTAAACTTAACGTGACCTTTCTTCATGCTACGATCACTGTTGCCCTCCAATTAGTATTTCTTTCATGAAACGTATATAAAAACTGCTTTTACTCATGTTAGGGTCACTTCATATAGGACTAAGCCAGGAGTGTCTATACTCGGTCCTGGTGAGCCACTGTCCTGAAATGTTTAGCTCCAACTCCTATTAAAACACACCTGAGCCAGCCAATTCAAAATCTAATCAAGTTTATTTATAAAGCACTTAACAACCAACAAAGAGCAGACCAAAGTGCTGTATAGTAAAAAGAGTTCACTATTTAAAACAAATATAATATAATGTGTCAAAGGCCAAATAAAAAAGATTTTGAGATGGGATTTGACAATGAAGGGGCCTGCCTAATGTAAGGGGGTGAATCATTCCATCATCTGGGACCAGCCACAGCAAATGGTAAGATTCCTCTGAGCTTACACTTAGCATTAGGCACTCTAAGAAGCAGCTGATCTAAGAAAGCGAGAAGGTACGTAGGGGTGTAGCAGATTTGATATAAATGGAGTGGCAGAACCATTTATACATTTAAAAGCATACAAAAGACTTTTAAAATGAATTATATTGTACAGGCAGCCAGTGAAGTGAGGATAAAATGCGGATAATATATTCAAATTTGCGACTACCTGTCCAAAAAGACGTGCTGCATCATTTTGCACCAACTGCAGGCAAGCCAAAGAAGACCTGCTTATACCCAAATATAAAGGATAACAGTAATCTAGGCGAGTGGTCATAAAGGCATGGATTATGGTCTCAAAATGTTACCTTGAGAGAAATGGCTTTACTTCCACCAGCTGTCTTAGCTGAAAAAAGCTTGACTTAACAACTGCTCCTATCAGACTGTTCAACTTTAAGTCTGGCTCAAGTTTAACCCCAAGGTTTGTAAATAGCCGATTTGATGTACTGGGCTAAAGCACTCAATTCAAACAAAGAAGGTCCAGTAATATCCCCAAAAACCATAATTTCTATTTTCTTTTCATTGACACTTAAAAAATTGAGACAACCAGGCCTTAATGCCATTGATACACTGTATTAAGGGTCCGACAAACTCATCCTTTTTAATTGGGACATAGATCTGGGTATTGTCCACATATGCCATATTTACTCAATTACAGACGCAAGAGGTAGTAAATTAAGAGAAAAAAGAAGGGGTCCTAAAACAGAGCCCTGTGGGACCGCATATACCTGAGGGACAGGAGAGGAGACACAATCCCCAATGTTGAATCCCCAATTAAACCTTAAAAGATAATTAAGTCATACTAGAAGCTTTCAGGTAAGTGTGTTTAAGCAAGTTGGAGGTACATCCAGCAGGACAGTTTCAGGTTGACAACAAGTCCTAATCCCATGTTGCAGAGTGATTAATTATAAGGTTTCCCTCCAGAGTGAATCCTCTCATGTCTTTTTAGGTTTCCTGACAGACTGAATCCCATGTTGCAGTGTGAACACTTGTACGGTTTCTCTCCAGTGTGAATCCTGTCGTGTCGTTTCAGGTTTGCTAACAAATTGAATCTCTTGTTGCAGTGTGAACACTTGTAGGGTTTCTCTCCAGTGTGAATCCTGTTGTGTTTTTTAAGGTTTCCTAACAGGCTGAATCTCATGTTGCAGTGTGAACACTCGTAAGGTTTCTCTCCAGTGTGAATCCTTTTATGTGACTTAAGGCTTCCTAACTCAGTGAACCTCTTGGCACAGTATGAACACTTGTACGGTTTCTCTCCAGTGTGAATCCTCTCATGTGATTTCAGGCTTCCTAATTCAATGAATCTCTTGTCGCAGTGTGAACACTTGTATGGTTTCTCTCCACTGTGAATCTTTTCATGCCTTCTCAGGTTTCCTGACAGACTGAATCTCTTGTCGCAGTGTGAACACTTATAAGGTTTCTCTCCAGTGTGAGTCCTCTCATGTTTTGTTAGGCTTCCTAAGTGATTGAATCTGTTGTCGCAGTGTGAACACTGATAAGGTTTCTCTCCAGTGTGAATCCTCTCATGTGCTTTCAAATGTCCTAAACGACCAAATTTCTTATCACAGTGTGAACACTCATAAAGCATCTCTCCAGTGTGAAACTTCTCATGTATTTTCAGATCTCCTGACTGACTGAATCTCTTGTCACAAAGTGAACACTCGTAAGGTTTCTCTCCAGTGTGAATCCTTTGGTGTTGTTTCAATTGCTGAGCTCTAAAAAAAGTCTTCTCACACTTAAAGCACACATACTCTTTCACGCCAGTGTGGATCTTCTGATGTTGTGTTAAATATTGTTGATATGTAAAGCTCTTTCCACACTCAGAACATGAATAAGGTTTCTCCTTTGTATGAACTTTAAGATGATTTTTTAGTTGTGAAGCATTCAAAAACGTTTTGCTGCACTGATCACATGTGTGTGTTTTTTCTCTGTGGGTCAGCACGTGTTGATTAAGATATGACGAGTCTCTGAAACTCCTCCCACACTGAGAACATATGAATGGTTTCTCTCCGGTGTGAATCCTCATGTGAACCCAAAGACTCCGTTTAGATGCCAGACTCTTTCCGCACTCAATGCAGGTGAAAGATTTCCTGACATGACAAAGTTTCTCCTCATTCTCCATCAGATCTGAAACAAAATTTAAATGTAATATATTATTGCAGCCTACGTGAAGGATGATATGAAAGATCATTTATTTATTCAAGTATTCAAAAAATTGTTATCAATGATGGAGTTAAAGAGTCTTAAAGCAGCATAGAGATGCAAACAATCAACTGATGATTAATTGCTGATATCCATTTAAATCGGTAAACATCCTTGTTGGTCAATTAAGCACTTAAAGATTACTTCTGCTGTGTGCACTGAAGGCTGATTTATATGTATGCTCCGGCACAGCCTTCGCGCGGTCGCAATGCACAGCTTTCAAAAAACGTAACTACACGTCACAACGACGCGTAGCGCAAGCTCTGTGACTGGTCAGCTTGGTAGCTGTAACCAGTGGTGGAGAGACAGAGAGCCGCTCGAACCCATTGGAGCGAGTGTTAACAAGTGTTGAGTCCCGTGAAGTAGCTCTAGATGGAAACTGTTGTTTTATGTTTACCTTATGATTTAATGTTGTTGCTCTTTTAAGTGTATTAAATTAGCTACTTTTTGAACTCAGTAATTTTAGTGCTTTTAGATTTGAGTGCTGCATTTGATAAGGTTGACTATGGCATTGTTTTTTATGCATTACAGTTTGTTACCCAAGAATCTTAGTAACAGCACTTTTTCAGTAGTTACTGGTCGAGTTGTTTCCTCAGTAGCTCCTCTTACATCAGGTGTTCCTCCTGTAACGGCAAATACAACTGGAGACGCAGATGAAGTTCAAATATAACAGGAATGAGTTGATGAAACATTTACAATATCTCTTTGCTAGGTGTTTTATGGGAACTTTGTGCTTATATGATTCTGCTGGTGATCAGTGAGATGATGATCAGGTGTGCGTTGAATCGATTAATTGATGAGAGAGCCTGGTGCATCCAAGACACAGGCTGTTTCTCAATATGCGTTCTTCAGCAATCTTGAGTCCCCGTGTTCTCGGTGTAACGTCATCATCAACAGCCAAAGTTCAGTTGCAAAACTCAAGACTGCAAGAATTGCAGATGGGTAAAAGTTCCCAGATGTGTTCTTGATACAGAGGATGCACCGATGCAGACTTGAGTGCAAAACTTGCTGTAAAAGCCCCAGAAGTCGTTGCGGTTGAATAACAGAGGTGTAAGGCGCATCATTCTATATAGAATATAGACCAGGCAGCATCTCATTTCTCACAGGACGTGTTTGCTGTTCTCGTGGTCTCCCGAGTTCATTCTTCCAAGGTAACTTCGCAAGGACACTCTTCACAAGAACACGAGTTGGTTCTCTGCATTCTTGGAATTGAGAAAGCCACATTTTGCCACTGGGTCAAATTTTTAGGGAATATTGACTGCACCTGAAAGGTCTAAAATTCTGCCTGTGGAGGAAGCATTTCAAGGCAGGAAGGCATTTGGGGACAAAAAAAATCCAAATTCTGCTTCAATTCCTGTCTTGATAGGTACCTTCTTCTGGTCAAATTTTGTATCCCTCTGTATTTTGCATAGTTTAGCTCCAAAGTTCTTCAGCACACCTGCCTGGAAGTTTTTGGTATATCTAGAAAGAGCTTGATTGTGTTTGATTAGGATTGGAACTAATTCTGCAGGACACCGGCTATCCAGAACTGAGTTTGGGCACCCCTGATCTAGAGTAAGAAGGGAATTATAAGTGCTTGCTGAAGACATAAGTTGTCATTGTTATTTGAATGATACCAGTGATTCAGCAATCCGCAAGGGATTGAGAAGATCATTCTATTACTGAGGAACAGTGAGTCAAAAGGTTCTGGAAAGTAATTTAGCACCACTCTGTGATGGTACCACAAGATGGCTCCTGGAGGGGGTATTGTGGAGAAAAGTGGGTGCAGAGCCAGTGGCTGTGCTTTAAGCCAGCATCAATGATGATGCAAGCTCAACCAGTGCAAGGAGATAAAGAGAGGTATGACATGGGCTCTCCTGGGCTCATTGAAGACCAGTCAAGCTGCATTATTTTGGATCATTTGAAGAGGTTTATAGGTGATAGATCTAAGTCCAGCCAAAAGAGCTTGGACCAGAAGTTGCTCAGCATGATCAGTCACAAAGAGTCTAATCTTTCTACCATTGCAAACTGCAAACATACACAATCATTCTGTGTTTGCAATGTGCTTTTCGAAGGAGAGCAAGTCATCAAAAATTTGGTGTCATTTGAAAATAGAAGGGGACCAAAAACTGCTCCATACGGTACACCTGTGACCAGCTGATGAACTTTCAACAGACAGCCCTGAAAAGACAACCCTTAAAACTCTGAAAGATCATCAGATGAGGTAAGACTCCAACCAGCTGAGGGTTCTAGTGACGCCCATTGAGATGAGAGAGACCAGTCTGTATTTTTCAGCTGTTAAAAGTGTTTAGTGATGGTTTCTTGAGCAGTGGGGTTACCCAGGCTAGGGGTCCTTTCTTCGTACCTCGCTTAAATGATCTAAGATGATTTGGCAGATCCTGGATCTTTTAATCTTGATAACTGATCTCTGGCTAATTTAATCAGATTAAAATGTCTGGATAAACTGATCTGAGATAGCTGCGAGTGTTGTGAAGGACCGATCTATCCATCCTCGAAATCATGATCAGCAATGCAACGATTGGCTGACAGCACAGCAGCGTAATGACATCATCTGATTAATATTCAATTATCCATTTGAGCAAAATTACACAAAATTAGCAGTTTGTTAAATGTGATACGCAATAATTTTCTATGTTGTTGTGGGCTGCATGCTTTACCCTTTCATGTGTCAAGAGTATTCATCATGTATTTCAATGCATATCAATGTATTTAGTTCTACATTTAGAGAAGATTTTCTTTATTTTAGTAGCCTATAGGCCTACTCAAGTTTTTTTAATCGGCATAAGGAATAACTATAAATTAATTTAGCATTTTGATATTGGTAAGGCGTCTGCAACTTTTGCGAAGCATACACTTAGTGCACCACTTAGGGGGCTTCCACACAGGTTCTGCATCTTGTTGATATACACTGTGAACATCAGCTACGCTAATTATTTTCTTTATTCTCCATTTCCACCTGGGGATACTCTTCCCGAGGCCCTCAGACTATGCAGAGTCACTGATTCGATCCAAGACCAACGACGAGATGATCCCAAGGTTTCCATATCCTGGACCTGGCCGAATCCTGAGCAGCTGCTGTGGTGGTCATGGAGGAGTGGAGAACATGAGACTGATTCCTGTGATGCTCCAGAGACAGACGAGTCTTCGCTGAGGCCTGCTTCCAGCCTCCACCACTGAGACTGCAGCTCTGCACAAGACGTTTGGCCAGCGGAGAAATTAAAATGATCGTGCCCAACTGAGCCTGGTTTCTCTCAAGGTTTTTTTTCTTCACTTCCGCCTTTAGTGAAGTTTTTTTTCCCTCTCCACTGTCGCCACTGGCTTGTATGGTTCAGGATCTGTAGAGCTGCGCATCGTTGGATTTGCTCTTCAGTATTTGGACTCTCAGTAGTGATTATTAAACCACACTGAACTGAGCTAAACTGAACTGAACTTAAACACTACAAACTGAACTACACTGTTCCTATTTACTGTGACCTTTTATGTGAAGCTGCTTTGACACAATCTACATTGTATAAGCGCTATACAAATAAAGGTGAATTGAATTGAATCAAATCACCGGCATATTAGCGGTTAGTCTTAACAAATATTACAAATTAGTCTTTGTATTTTTATTTCGGAGTGCAGATTGCATAAGTTTTATTCATTCATTTTCTTTTCAGCTTAGTCCCTTTATTAATGTGGGGTCGCCACAGCGGAATAAACTGCCAACTTATCCAGCAGGTTTTAAGCAGCGGATGCCCTTTCACCCTTCTACCTACTGAGCCACTGCGTCGCCCTGCATAAGTTTTATTAATATATTTATTTTTAACTTAAATTATACATTTACTATTTTTTCCAAGTTTATATAACTTCTGTAAGAAAATTTCAGCATTCGGTACATACTTTCAGTATTATCTTTGCTTGAACTGACCTGATCCAATCCTGTTTATGAAATGAACCTGCTCCCAAGCAGGTTTGAGCTACCAGAACTCTTGCTATGATAAGTCTCAGATGAGTTTTGAAGAACGAAACAATCCTGTAGCGTGTCAAATCGTCAATATCCAAATCCAGGCAATTGAGTAATCCACGTACTAAGAACAAACCCCTGCTCTTTGGGATTTTAACCAGGAAAATATTAGTACTGTTTCCTAACAAGGTGACAGTGTGAACTACCACACATCATGTATATGCATTTTCGGGTACAAATCCCCATCTCTTTACTGTCTAACATAGCACACCATATGCTACACACAACAACGTTCTCACTACTGCAGCAGTCTGATTAAAACTGTATCATTAGACATGAGAGCTGTCCAGCGCCAGTTCTAATGGGAGACAAATTAAGATTGTTCAAAATCAATCAGAAAACATATCATTTACCACACAACAAATCAAAAATCCCAATATTTCATGGGTTATGTTGCTTCAAAACAAGATGCTGTATTCCAGTGGACTTATAAATTGGTGCAATTCAGAAAGCTTGGTCAACATAAGAACTCCACACTACCTGACAAAAGTCTTGTTGTGGATCTCAGTTGTAAGAGCAACTAATAATAACTTGACTTCTAGTTGATCATTTATAAAAGTGTCAGAAGGTGGATTTCTCTGATGAACCATCTGTTGAACTGCATCCCAATCATCACAAATACTGCAGAAGACCTATTCGAACCTGCATGGAGCCAAGAATCTCACATTAATCAGCTAAGTTTGGCGAAGGAAAAATCATGGTTTGGGGTTCATTCAGTATGGGGGCGTGCGAGAGATCTGCAGAGTGGATGATCAACATCATCAGCCTGAGGTATCAAGACATTTGTGCTGCCCATTACATTACAAACCACAGGAGAGGGCAAATTCTCCAGCAGGATAGCGCTCCTTCTCATACTTCAGCCTCCACATCAAAGGTCCTGAAAGCAAAGAAGGTCAAGCTGCTCTAGGATTGGCCAGCCTAGTCACCAGAAATAAACATTATTGAGCATGTCTGCGGTAATATGAAGGCATTGAAGATGAACACAAGGAATCTTGATGAACTCTGGGAGTCCTGCAAGAAGGCTTTCTTCACCATTCCAGATGACTTTATTAATCAGTGATTTGAGTCATGTCAGAGATGTATGGATGCAGTCCTCCAAGCTCATGATGGAGTCAGACACAATATTCATTCTGTTTCCACTGCAGCATGACCACATATTCTATACTGGACATTATTGAAGGTTCAGTGAGCAGACTTTAGTCTAAGCAGAGTCAGACCTTACTGTCCTAATCAAATCATTAATAATCAAGGCATGATCAGATTATATTGTGCTCAAATAAGCCTCATCTAGAGGCCTTTGCTTTTCAAATGAGCCGCTTCTGATACCAAATGATCAACTAGAAATCAAGTTATTATTTGTTGCTCCTAAAACTTGGATAGGTGACAGGACTTATGTCAGGTAGTGTACAGTAATAAGTTTGAATTCTGCTGTATGTGATTGTGAATGATTGATGTTACATTGTATATAGTTTACCCTTTCATACAGTGTGTTCCAGCTTTTTTATTGCTATTTTACGTAGGTAATCAGCATGTAATTATACACCATCAGGCTTTAAACCCTGAGGACAAATGAATATCTAGCTCAAAAGGCATCACTGTCATACTACAGCAGGAAAGAGCAACCTTTAATATACGTTTATAAATCTCTTATTTAAGTCCGTGTCAGGTTTGTAAAAGTGTTTTTAGCCACTTCCCAAACAGAGGTCACAGGACAGTAAAAAATCAGAACAATACACAAATATAAAACAACTTAAATCATATTTAGTTTGGCTATCTGTTATTTTATCAAACTAACTAACCACTTCTCCTAAACAAGATACAGAAAGACAATTAAGATAAAGGGTTTATTTTGTTTAAAGAGTTTTTATTTATTAGTCTAACTATAGGGGGGATGGATTTGAACATTAGTGAAGAATCACGAATAAACACCAACCTATGTGCTCTTCAGTCTCTTCCTCTTTTATTCTGCAGGGTTCTGGATCACTCATCTTCTCACTGTCCTTCAATAAACTCTGTCTTTCAGATTTCACTTCTTCCTGATGGTCTGATGCTCGTCTTCACTTGTAGACTGATGGGAATACTCCAGTATTTATAGCTGAACTGAAGGAGGAGGAGCAGATCTGCAAAGATTGAAATGTCAGTTACATTTTTTTTTCTGTAAACTTGTTTACAAAACTGCCGAGACAAACAAAGGGTTGATCTTGTTGCTATAAATGATGTCATCATGCTTATTAGGTGTGTACACAGTGACTGGTTATATGGGAGGGGTCTTGGACAGAGATTTATTTATAGACACATTCCATGTTAGCTCAAGCCCTGAATGGGTTTTGGGATTTCTGAGTTTGCAAAAAATGAAATAAAAAAACATCATAGAAAGTTAAAATCAGACAGCATATGTGGCTTTCCTTTGGTTTACTCTATTATATACACTCACTGGCCACTTTATTAGTACCAGGTCGGACCCCCTTTTGCCTTCAGAACTGCCTTAATCCTTCATGGTATAGATTCAACATGGTACTGGAGATATTCCTCAGAGATTTTGCTCCATATTGACATGATAGCATCACACAGTTGCTGCAGATTTGTCGGCTGCACATCCATGATTTGAATCTCTCGTTCCACCACATCCCAAAGGTGCTCTATTGGATTGAGCTCTGGTGACTGTGAAGGCCATTTGAGTCCAGTGAACTCATTGTCATGTTCAAGGATCTAGTCTGAGATGGTTCACACTTTATGATATGGTGCATTATCCTGCTGGAAGTCAGAAGATGGGTTCACTGTGGTCATAAAGGGATGGACATGGTCAGCAACAATACTCAGGTAGGCTGAGTAAACCCTAGAGATGGTTGTGTGTGTAAATCCCAGTAGATCAGCAGTTTCTGAAATACTCAGACCAGCTCGTCTGGCACCAACAACCATGCCGCGTCACTTAAATCCCCTTTCTTACTCATTCTGATGCTTGCTTTAAACTGCAGCAGATCGTCTTGACCATGTCTACATGCCTAAATGCATTAAGTTGCTTCCATGTGATTGGCTGATTAGACATTTGCATTAACGAGGAGTTAATTAACAAGGACAGGTGTACCTAATAAAGTGGCCAGTGAGTGTATATATTATTATACTTAGAAAAACAATTATTTCAGTTTTTGCAAAAATGCTGTTATATCATATGTTATGTCATATTTTTTATGAAACCTATCTGCATTCAAGTGGTGATAAAACATGAACACGAAGAGAGAACTAAATCAAGCTCAATTTTTTATTTTGATTTATAACATGAACAAATTCACAGAATAAAATATTATAAACATTAAAATCATCCTTTTTCAAATTAAGGTACAACTTTTTTTTTAAATGCTAGCAGGGAAAGAGTTAATGTTTCAGATATAAAATAAAGACTTTTTTTTCTCCACTAAGTTAATGTATATTCTTTGGATTGATGGCAAATAAACTTAGACAAACTTATTCAAATATATTCTTAGGCTAATATATCCTCACTTCTAAGTAGGCCTGTCGCGATACCTATTTTCTGTTGTACAATATATTGCACCAAAATACATTGCGACAAACGATATTACTGTCATTTTAGGACCCCTTTATGCCACTCAATATATAATGGCAAAATGACAATATAATATCATCACAATGCAAGTACACTTCCAAAAAACATCATATTTTATTCTAAAGAATATTTCTAGAAAGATGTATAGTCATTTCTCACAGTTTAATAACTAGTGATTGGAATCAGAATGTAAAAACGCATATCCTAAAAAACTAATAATAAATGTTAACAATAAAGTGCAAGGTAAAGAGTAACAGTGGCAGCGATATCTGCTACCAGATGTATTTTCAGTTGTCAGACACCCACATGAAAATATACTAGAGGAAATACTAGAGTGTTTTTAAACATATTGACACCTCCAATAAAGATCGAGATGTTGCACAACCAGCAAAAATGTTGCTAGAATTGGTTATGTATAGGCGATATATATATTGCATCAACAAAAATGATTAAGCTAATGTCTGTGTAGTACGATATATCGATAATTGTGACAGGCCTACTTCTAAGTCTCTGTGGATAAAAGCGTCTACTAAATGACTAATTGCAAATGTAAAGATATTTAAGCACTTTTATATATTAAAAAAAACTATTTTACAAAAACACATTAATTAATTTATTTTTTTTTACATTTGTAGAAGATATATTTGCATTAATATATTTTCTGTAAATAAAATTTGTACTCTTTTCACGTATTTTGACATTAATGTAACAATATATTAAAATATATAAGAAAACCTCTGCATATATACATTTATAAACGCTAATTGTGGTCAAATGTTTCTAAAGTATAGCAAAGGATAGTTTGCGTTTTGTCTCAATGACTTACATCTCTTCTCTACTAACGTTTCACTGATTTAAGAGTTAGACTGTGCTAAAACACTTTGTAAAATACACTTAAAGCAAATATTTAGGAGTCATAAATGTAAGGCAGAGGTAGGGAACCTATGGCTCGGGAGCCACACGTGGCTCATTGACCACAAATATGTGGCTCTCCAGCTCTCTCTCTCTTCAATAATATTGTTTCCTACTGAAAATACAACTACAATTCCCTTTTTATTGTATTTTCCACAGCAAAATGAATAAGAACTCAGTTTACAATAAAAGGACTTTATAATATATGTGATGCTGTGGTTTAACTTGAATCGTGACACCAGTAAAGGGCAAGCATCTTCCATTTCAATGGTAACCTCACGCACATAAATTCATACAACATCATGAGTGGAAATGGCAAAAACAAAAAAAATCTATAAATCCTTTCTTCATACATCATGATGCGTCATATTTGGTTATTTTTAAGTTGTGCATGAACATAAATAAAGGTTTTGTTCATAAATAAATAAAGGTTTTGATATATACACACACCTCAATGGCTCTTTGCTGAATAAAGGTTCCTGACCCCTGATGTAGGGTTTACACCTTGTAATTGAACAAGAGCTACTTTTCGCTTTAATATGTTTCATGAATTTGTGCTCTGGTCACTTTATTGTGTGAAAGATAACAATATTATTTCTCAAACGACACTTAAAAGCAGAAACTAATAGCAGCCATGTACTGTATCTAAATAAATCCAAATGTTTCTAAAAGAAACTAACGTTATATTCATAACATTGAAGTAGTAGCTCGCTATCTTCACTTGTATGTGGTGTTTAGTATGCGAAATGGACATATAAAGCCTTCAAAAAAAGAGCATGAGCTAAAATACCTCCGACGAAAACCATTTATACTGTAAATTAACGTTACAATCGGGTAAATAAGCAAAACATGGTAAACAGTTCTACTCACCTCGCCTGACAAGACACGGGAGCGCGCGCGGCTGATGACGTCATCACAGCGAGACGAGCGTTATTTTGACGTGAACATATTACAACACGAGAAATATAAAATCACTCAACATGACAAAACACCCAATATTACAAGTAGAGAATACAAATTTGAATTTAATTTAGAAAACATGTTGGTACAGTTAACAGTTAGTAAGCAGTATATGAAGTACTTTTATATACATTCACCGGCCACTTTATTAGGTACACCTTACTAGTACCAGGTTGGACCAGCATTTGCCTTCAGAACTGCCTTAATCCTTCGGGACATAGATTCAAAAAAGGTACTTGAGATATTCCTCAGAGATTTTGCTCCATATTAACATGATAGCATCACACAGTTGCTGCAGATTTGTCGGCTGCACATCCATGATGCCAATCTCCCGTTTCACCCCATCCCAAAGGTGCTCTATTGGATTGAGCTCTGGTGACTGTGGAGGCCCTTTGAGTACAGTGAACTCATTGTCATGTTCAAGAAACCAGTCTGAGATGATTGGCGCTTTATGACATGGTGCGTTATCCTGCTGGAAGTAGCCATCAGAAGATGGAGACACTGTGCTCATAAAAGGATGGACATGGTCAGAACAATACTCAGGTAGGCTGTGGTGTTGACACCATGCTCAATTGGTACTAATGGACCCAAAGAAAATCTCCCCCACACCATTACACCACCAGCAGCAGCCTGAACCGTTGATACAAGGCAGGATGGATCCATGCTTTCATGTTGTTGATGGCAAATTCTGAGCCGAGCATCTGAATGTGTCAGCAGAAATGGAGACTCATCAGACCAGGCAACGTTTCTCCAATCTTCTATTGTCCAGTTTTGGTGACTCTGTGTGAATTGTAGCCTCAGTTTCCTGTTCTTAGCTGACAGGAGCGGCACCCGGTGTGGTCTTCTGCTGCTGTAGCCCATCCGCCTCAAGGTTGGACGTGTTGTGTGTTCAGAGATGCTCTTCTGCAGACCTCGGTTGTAACGAGTGCTTATTTGAGTTACTGTTGCCTTTCTATCAGCTGGAACCAGTCTGGCCATTCTCCTCTGACCTCTGGCATCAACAAGGCATTTGCGCCCACAGAACTGCCGCTCACTGGATATTTCCTCTTTGTCGGACCCTTCTCTGTAAACCCTAGAGATGGTTGTGCATGAAAATCCCAGTAAATCAGCAGTTTCTGAAATACTCAGAGCAGCCCGTCTGGCACCAACAACCATGCCACGTTCAAAGTCACTTAAATCCCCTTTCTTCCTCATTCTGATGCTGGGTTTGACCTGCAGCAGATCGTCTTGACCATGCCTACACGCCTAAATGCATTGAGCTGCTGCCATGACATTGGCTGATTAGAAATTTGCATTAACGAGCAGTTGGACAGGTGTACCTAATAAAGTGGCCAGTGAGTGTATAAAACTCTTAAATAAAAGTCCTAAGAGATCATAAAAACAAAACTGCGATTGATCTTTTGTCTTTTATAGAAAAGTATAAACTACAGGGGAAAAACCTTTTCATTTATTTCACTGGATTCAGTTATTTGTTATTTTATTTAATGTTCTTATTTATGTATTTAGTTCCTTTTTTGCACTTGTTTTTTTTTTTTTTGTAATGTGAAGATGAACTAAGCCAAGTTGTTGAACATTATTATGTTCAATAATAAATAAATAAAACTTTTATGAATAAAAAAACTTTGGGAAAACAAAGCGAGAAGCTTTATGTATTTTAAAAAATTATAACATTTGAAATAATGTATTAAAATTCAATTCAATTAATAATAATAATAATAATAATAATAATACATTTCTAATCTGCTTTTCAGCTTGTTAAAAAACTTCTGTGGACCATTCCAGAAAACCCAATTACAGCACACTGCAACATAATGTCTTTATTTTACATGTCATTTCACCTATCAGAGCCTCTTAGAGACTGTGCTGGCTCATTTCTTTCAACCATTTTAAAAATGCGTTATAATTGAGAGAGGTGGGTTGCTTAATCTGCCGAAGCACTGTCAAATTTAAAGTAAAGTGAGTATTGTCGAGTATGGTTACCTATATTCGAAATTAGTCCTCTGCTTTTAAACCATCCATATCCACACAGTGAGCATATACCATATACTACACCACAAAAGGAGAAATAAAGGGCTTCCTTAGAAGTGCTGAAATGTTTACAATGCAAAGCGCTGTGAGTGTTCATCCTACCAGCCTCGATGTTTATTTGTTTGTATATAAAAGTTATGTGGGGAATTTTTAAATTGATTAACGCAAAACGCCACACATCAACTTTTAGCATTAAACAAGCAAAAATTTGTAGAGGTGTGAACCTACACTGGTCTCACGGTTCGGTTACGATTATCACGCCATCGATTCGGTTCAATTCGATATTACGAAGCATCACGGTGCATTGACGTTGCTTTCCATACACAGTGTTGTATGTATTTTAGGGGGTGGCTACAACAAACTGTCTGTATAAACACACACACACACACATTGCGACACAGCACCACACTGTCTCTCATTCACACACATACACAAACATAGACAGCGCTACACAAACACGCACGCACGCACACACACGCGCTTGCTTGCTCGGGAGCGATATTGTGAGACCGCCCACTCCTGTTAATATAACACCAGAGTTACCGACTGCTTCTGCGCTTTATTCGGAAATTTATTCCCGCACCGCATGAAATCTGGTCGGGTCCCGCGACAATGCATACAGCCGAGAGGAAAAGAGAGGGGAGGAAAAGTCACGCCAGCAGGTGAAATGAGCCACAGTGAGAGAGAGAGGGAGAGAGAGAGATGGAGTACTCTCATTCCCTCAATCGCAGAGAAATAGGGGCTTCTGCTGTAAGTGCCAGTGAAAGACTGTACAGAAAACACACACACAGTCACATTTTTAAGTAGTTGGCACCTGAAGTGTTGTAAATACCCGCGCTCGCCTCCCTCGCGACAGAGCGCATATGAGATACATGACGTCAGTACATAATAACCGTTTATGATTATTATTGAACCAATACCGAATTGTCCACGGTTGCATTGCGGTGCACCGAAGAAACAATTTTCACACCCCTAAAAATCTGTAATAATAATTGCAAAGAATCAAGACCAAGCGCGTAACAAAGTCTATATGCACATTCACTCTGACAGATTGTTTTCTCCCACGACATACACAGATTTGACATTAATGTGGGTGTTTTCAGTAATGCCAACCAAGTCTGATTTCTCTCAAGAGTGAGTCCTATGGTGTTTTTTCAGGTTTCCTAACTGACGAAATCTCTTGTCGCAGTGTGAACACTTGTACGGTTTCTCTCCGGTGTGAATCCTCTTGTGTCTTTTCAGATCTGCGGACTGAATGAATCTGTTGTCGCAGTGTGAACACTTGAACGGTTTCTCTCCGGTGTGGATCATCTCATGTCTTTTCAGATCTCCTGACTGAACGAATCTGTTGTCGCAGTGCGAACACTTGTACGGTTTCTCTCCAGTGTGAATTCTCTCATGCGCTTTCAGATGTCCCAACTGAACGAATCTCTGGTCGCAGTGTGAACACTTGTACGGTTTCTCTCCAGTGTGAATCCTCTGGTGCTGTTTCAAGTCTGCAATTCTAACAAAAGTCTTCTCACACTCAAAGCACACGAACTCTCTCACGCCGGTGTGGATCTTCTGATGTTTTCTTAAAAGGTTTTGATGTATAAAGCTCTTTCCACACACAGTACACGAATACGGCTTCTCGTTTGTATGAACGCTAAGATGGTTCTTCAGCTCTGAAGTCCTCAAAAATGTTTTGCCGCATTGTTCACACCTCTGTGTTTTCTCTCCAGTGTGGATCAGCATGTGTTGATTAAGGGATGATGACTGTCTGAAACTCTTCCCACACTCAGTGCATGCGAATGGTTTCTCTCCAGTGTGGATCCTCGTATGAACCTTGAGATTCCGCTTGGATGCAAATGTCTTTCCACACTCAGTGCAGGTCAAACATTTCTTGACATGATGAAGTTTCTCCTCGTTCTCCATTATCAGGTCTGAAAGCAAAATTAAATTTAATATAAGAAATTAGGGAGAAAGGTTTGAAGCTGGAAAATGATCTGAAGGATAACATGAAAAATCTGCTATTTGTCCGACTCCATTAAAATGGTTATCACTGACAAAGTTAAGGAATATTAAAGCCTTAAAGCATGCAAAGTAATTTAAGCTACTGGTTTAAAATACACAGATTAGGGATGAACACAATTAATTGAAGGTTGATTAATATCAGATAACCCTTGTAATTAATAAATCTTCTCAATGACATAATTTATGTTCTGCTAAGTTCTTTGTGACTCCCCTTATTATGCCTTCAAGCCAGGGGTGTCCACACTCGGTCCTGGAGGGCCGGTGTCCTAGAGAGTTTAGCTCCAACCCTAATCAAACACACCTGAACCAGCTAATCAAACTCTTAATACATATACGAGATACTTTCTGGCAGGCGTTGAAGCAAGTTGGAACTAAACTCACCAGGACACTGGCCCTCCAGGACCGAGCATAGACTCCCCTGCCTTAAGCCATAGGTCTCAAACTTAATTCCTGGAGGGCCGCAGCTCTGCACAGTTTTGCTCCAACCCTAATCAAACACAGCTGATCCACTTAATCGAGGTGTTCAAATAAGACTTGAACACCATGGCTGTTTCTCAATATGCGTTCTTCAGCGATCTTGCGCCCTCGTGTAACGCCATCATCATCCGCCAAAGTTCAGTTCCAATACTCAAGACTGCAAGTACCGAGGACACGTGAAAGATCACGACTGTGATCTTGATATCAAGGATGCACCGATGCAGCGAACTCGCTCTATAAGTCCCCAAATCATTGCGACAGGAGGTAATCACCGTCCTAAATGAAATTTAAATCCTAAATTAAAGGCATAAACACATTAAGGGTGTTTATTTGTTGAAATTCGTATTAAAATCTGTTTTATTTGTGATGTGCAACGTATATTTGTAAAGTCTTCTTTCTACCCAAGATGGACGTGGCACAGTGGCTCAGTAGTTAGCATTGTCGCCTCACAGCTAGAAGGTCACTGATTTGAGTCCCAGCTGGACCAGTTTGCATTTGTGTGTGAAGTTTGCATGTCGGCGTGGTTTCCACCACAGTCGAAACACATGTGGTATAGGTAAATTATATGAAGTAAATTGGCCGTAGTGTGTGTGTGAATGAGTAGGTATGGGTGTTGTGGCTGGAAGGGCACTGGTTCATTCCACTGTGGCGCCTGCTAATAAGGGACTAAGCCGAAAGAAATGGAATGAATGAATATGTGACACAATTAACAACCTTCTGTTAGGGTATAATGGCTGTGAATTGTTTTGACTGTAAGGCAGAGAACAGCCTACAAACTCTGTTGAAGCTGGCTTCTGCATATGAAACTGCAATGTATTGTCTGCAGTAATCTTTTCTTTATTTAAGTCTATCTCTGACTCTGGTTTTTGATCATCTTGCCGGGTTGTTGGACGTAATAGTACACTCCACTACAATACAAACTCCTAGCGTAACCACCACCAACCACTGTTGTTATTGTGCTTAGCAGAAAATACTTTGTTCTTTGGACCCTTACAGAAAACACAATTACAACTATTTAAAGCATAACATCTTTAATTTAACATTAAGGAAACATATTTTAATAGCCATCTGTCACATCCTCTTAGAGACTATAAAACGTAAGATCAAATTCTTAAACTTATTAGTAATGCAAAAGATTACACAGCAACTTTTCAACATTAAAACAAGTACAAATATATCATAATAACTGCAAGTAATCAAGATCAAGTGGCCAACAAAGTATATGCAAATTCACTCTAAGGGCTTGTTTTCCCCATGACAGGGATCTACGCAGGACTTTTATTCTGCACCTAACCGTTTTCGCTATATATAAATTTTGCTTCCACAATCTCACATTCACATTGTCACCAGTCAAAAATGTAGGTTGTCTAAAAAAGTATACATTTTTTATACTTCCCAAAAGACATTATAATTTGAACGGCATCCATGTCTGTTTTTCATTATCCAGAGGTCTCCATAATCCTGGACCAGGCCGTATCCTGAGCAGATGCTTTGGCAGTCATGAAGGAGTGGAGACTATGAGACTGATTCCTGAAAGACCCCAGTGACATACAAGTCTCTGCATTGATCCTGTGGGCCAGCCTGTACACCCGCCAGTGACCTACTCACACCTGCATTTCTCCACGATGGATAACCAGCGTTCTCTTGTCTTGGGTGTCCAGAGTGCAGCTCTTGCACAGGAAGTTTGGCCAGGGGAGGAACGGTCGTGCCCAATTCAGCCTGGTTTCTCTCAAGGTTTTTTTCCTTCTCTTTCGTCAACTGGTGAAGTTTGTTCCTCCACTGTCGCCACTGGCTTGCTTGCTTGGTTTGAGACTTGTGGTGCTGCGCATTGATGGATTTGCTCTTGAGTGTTTGGACTTTCAGCAGTGAACATTAAACCACACTGAACTGAACTAAACTGAACTTCAATTGTGAAATGGACTGACACAGTTTAATTTACTAGAACTTCTGTGTTAAGCTGCTTTGACACAATCTACATTGTAAAAGTGCTATAGACATGAAGATGAATTGAACTGAGTTACTTTTTACATTTCTTTGCCAACACAATAAGAAAAAAAATCAGAGAACTAAAAAAATTAATACGACATCGGTCATTTGAAATTCCAAGTTGAGCATCCTTCAAGGACTGCACATCCACGTTTTGCTCTGTAATTGTTCTGCTCGGTCACTCATCAATGACCTGTTCTGTCTGTTATGCAAATGCTGCACAAACAGACCATGAAATGCATAAAGCAGAAAACTCTGAACCATCCGTGCAGCATGTGTATACTACGGATGCACCAATACCATTGTTTTGCAACCGATCCCATCTCTAAACTAAAATTCTGAGTATCGACCGATACAGATCTGATCCTGATACTGATCCCCTTTTTTTTAAAACATAATAGAGTTTCTATAGTTCTGGTGATAAACTCAAATAATATATCTTCTGTGGTAAAACTAACAGACCAATAGGCCTTCTGTATACGACAGACAACACAATCTAACAAAAAATATGATGCTTGCTGTAAACTACATTATTTGAGCATTCATTATGACACTGATATGATCAGTTGTGGTCCATCTTATGTTTCCTTTTTTAAAATTAGGATTGTTCTTTGAAATCTGTAATAGGTTACCACTATTGACTCTAATTGTTGGTAAAATAACTAGCCTTTTAGCAAAGCCTGACATTTTCCTGCAGGTTTGATGCAGATTAAAGTGTCTGAGGCAACTTTTACTTAATAAACATTCCCTTGCATAAACTCGCCGTGAGGGAGATGGAGAAAATGAAAGCACATCAGCACTGAGGAAAAATCTGATGCTCAAGACAGAATCTTTAAAATAATGACTTATATTAAACATAATGCAAATATATGACAGGCATATATATATATATATATATATATATATATATATATATATATATATATATATATATATATATATATATATATGTTGAGGTACGTACAGTGTAGCATTGAGTCTTTTCAAATTTATAATTTTAGGTCGGCCTACTTTGTGTGTGAAGAGCAGGTAATAACCCTCTCTACTCTAGTGCGATCTACTGATCTTAAAGACACAGCGCAACATGATTAAGAAACAGCAATGAACTCCTTTTTGCATGTCAAAATGAAATGGAAAACACTAAATGCCTTTCTCCTCTGATTATTTAAACTAATACGAACAAATAGTCTTGGAGGAAGTTTCTCGTGTTGTCATGAACGCGACACACTGTTTGAATTGTGAATGAATGGAGAATGAGAGAACTGAACATGAATTTAAGCACTTCACATTCACATTAAACTATAGAGTGGCTTCAGGACATTTGGGATATAGTAGGTCTACATGACAACTTGCTAGGCTACCTAATAATATGCTACCTTCATGGCTTTTGTTGGCTTATAAATTACACCAAATATAGCGCGCGTGCAAGATCGGATTCTGATCGGTACCAGCTGGCCGATACCCAATCCAGCAAAAATATGCAGTACCGAACCGAAATCCAATCCAAGTATCGGGATCGGTGCATTCCTAGTGTATACAGTACTGAGTACAAGCTAACTGTGGTGGATATGCAAGTAATGAAAGCTTCCACAACTCACGGCTGTATGCTCTCAATCAGGCCAGGCTAGTATAGCCAGAAAGTATAAATCCAGTTTGTAGTGCAGATATGCTTTTGTGAAAGGATGTTGGTGATGGGATAGTCTACTGTTTGATCTTCCACTCCCATTTAAATTACACCAGAGTTCCACCCTTTAAGTAAAATGAATTCTGCATTACAAGAAACCTGCTCAGGTCCCTTGGTTCCCCCAGAAGAGCCTCTAGAATGCAGACTTCTACCCCACATCATAGACGTATGTGTCATTTAATGTGGGTGTTAACTGTAATGCCAACCAAGTACAGTTTCTCTCTAGTGCAGTTCCTCTCATGTCTATTCATTCCTAAGTGATTGAATCAGTTGTCTCAGTGTGAACACTTGTAACGTTCTTTCCAGTGTGAATTCTGTCGTGTCTTTTCAGGCTTCCTAAATGACGGAATCTTTTGTCGCAGTGTGAACACTTGTAGGGTTTCTCTCCAGTGTGAATCCTCTCATGCCTTTTAAGATCTGCTGATGAACTGAATCTGCTGTCGCAGCGCGAACACATGTACGGTTTCTCTCCAGTGTGAATCCTCTCGTGTCTTTTCAGATGTCCTACCTGGATGAATCTGTTGTCGCAGTGTGAACACTTGTACGGTTTCTCTCCGGTGTGAATCATCTCATGTGTTTTCAGATATCCTAACTGAATGAATCTTTGGTTGCAGTGTGAACACTTGAACGGTTTCTCGCCAGTGTGAATCCTTTGATGTGATTTCATGGATTCTGAACGATTGAATCTCTGGTCGCAGTGTGAACACTTGTACGGTTTCTCTCCACTGTGAATCCTCTGGTGCCGTTTCAAATCTGCAACTCTAAAAAAAGTCTTCTCACACTCAAAGCACACGAACTCTCTCACGCCACTGTGGATCTTCTGATGTTTTCTTAAAAGATTTTGATGTATAAAGCTCTTTCCACATACAGTACATAAATAAGGCCTCTCGTTTGTATGAAGACTAAGATGGTTCTTCAGCTTTGAAGCCATTAAAAATGCTTTGCCGCATTGATCACATTTGTGCGTTTTCTCTCCAATGTGGATCATGATGTGTTCATTAAGATGTGAAGATTTTCTGAAACTCTTCCCACACCGAGTACACGTGAACGGCTTTTCTCCAGTGTGGATCATCGTGTGAAACTTGAGATTGCGTTTGGATGTGAAACTCTTTCCACACTGAGTGCAGGTGAAAGATTTCCTGACATGAAGTTTCTCCTCATTCTCCATCATCAGTTCTGAAATCAAAATTAAATTTAATATAAGAAATCATTTTGAACCGCGAAGCTTATGTGTAGAATAACATGAAAACTCAATATGTTTCCTGACTCCATTATCACTGATAAAGTTATGGCCCGTTTCCACTGAGAGGTACAGTATGGGTCACCTTTATCAAGCTTGCATTTCCACTGCCAAAAAGGTACCCTTTTGATGGCAGTGGTGTACGACAGAAAGTTTCAGTCGACGTCATTTTTACTTGAGGAAATGTCACAGTCAAGCCGAACGGATTGTTCACATTTCCGGTGGAAGGAAGGAAGGATCGTACTGGAAATTCGATTGTAACGAGTGCTTATTTGAGTTACTGTTGCCTTTCTATCAGCTGGAACCAGTCTGGCCATTCTCCTCTGGCATCAACAAGGCATTTGTTCCCACAGAACTGCCGCTCACTGGATATTTCCTCTTTGTCGAACCATTCTCTGTAAACCCTAGAGATGGTTGTGCGTGAAAATCCCAGTAGATCAGCAGTTTCTGAAATACTCAGAGCAGCCCGTCTGGCACCAACAACCACGCCACGTTCAAAGTCACTTAAATCCCCTTTCTTCCCCATTCTGATGCTCGCTCTGAACTGCAGCAGATCGTCTTGACCATGTCTACATACCTCTACAGCATTGAGTTGCTGCCATTGCCTGATTAGATATTTGCATCAATGAACAGTTGGACAGGTGTACCTAATAAAGTGGCCAGTGAGTGTATATTAACTATTAAAAAAGTGAATTTACAGAAATAGTACCATGATATATTTCATTATTAGGATATAAAATGACTTATATGGTGATATAAAATGTTTGTCTTATTCCAGCATATCTGTCATAACCCTGTTCTGTTTTGATTTGTAATGAGATAGTAGCTGTAGCAGAGTGTAAATATCTCAGTCACCATTAAACAAAAGTTTAAGCAGCTGATGGAGTAGCCAGTCCCCTTCCACACATTAGACTGCTCTGTATTCTGCACTGTTACCTTTGACCAGCCTGTTTTAAAGTTTTATTATAACCTATATTTCTGGATGTTTGACATTTATGAAAATTCAGATTTGGACCATTGGTTTAAAACCTGATCTAAGATCTATTTAGTTTTTTGGGTTATTTATTGGTCTACCTATAGGGATTTTTTTTGAGCATTACTGAGGAATCATGAATAAACACCAACCTATGTGTTCTTCAGCCTCTTCCTCTTTTATTCTGCAGGGATCTGGATCACTCATCTTCTCACTGTCTTTCAGATTTCACTTCTTCCTGATGCTCTGATGCTCGTCTTCACTTGTAGACTGATGGGAATACTCCAGTATTTATAGCTGAACTGAAGGAGGAGGGGCTTCATTAAAAGAGGAGGAGCTTCAGTGTATGAGAAGGTGCAGATCTGTAAAAATGTCAAATGAAACTGTTACTGATTTTGCTTTTTATATTAGTGAACATGATATATTCTCCTATTTATTTATATTAAGCTATGTAGAAATGTTGCTTTTAAGTGCACTAATAAAAAAAAGTGTTGACAGGAAAAATTAAACAATTAAAAGTTCAAAAATAAAAATAGTAAAAAATAAACTTTGAACATAAATTGACAAATTTGCAAATAGTAAACAACTAACTACATTTAAAAATATATAATTGTCTGTTTGTTCAAACTACTTATTTAAATTGAGCTGAACCAACACGATTCTTAAGTTTTTTTAGGGGAGAAAACGTAATTTATATGAAGCTGTTTTGACACAATCTATATTGTAAAAGTGCTTTACAAATAAAGGTGAATTGAATTGAATAAATTTTTATGTTAAATCCACTTAAATTTGTAAAAACACTTATGCTAACTTAATCAACTTGTGTTGGGGCAACAAGAAGGAATTGAGTGGAACCCTTCATTTTTTACAGTGTAACTTAGTTTTCAACTTAGTTTATATATATATATATATATATATATATATATATATATATATATATATATATATATATATTATTATTATTTTTTTTTAAGGGTTTTCACCTTTATTTTGACAGGAAAGTAGAGATGATTGACAGGAAAGTGTGGGGAGCAGAGAGAGGGGAAGGATCGGCATAGGACCTTGAGGCGGGATTCGAACTCAGGTCGCCGTGAACACCGGAGTGCATGTGTCGGTGCACTTTCACTACGCCATAGGCACCAACAACTTAGTTTAGTAGGGTTTTTAAACCTTGTTTCATCAGACTTACAAATGCTGCATTGACAATAATATTTACATTTAGTCATGTAGCAGATGCTTTTGCTACCTACAACTGAGGAGGTTACTGCTGTTAGTGCTCAGAGAATTAGGTGCTAGAATTAGGAGAAGTGAATGTAATCTTTACAATCACAGTTTTTCATATAATAGTATTTTATGGTCCGTTTCCACTGAGTGGTGCGGTATGGGTCATCTTTATCAGGCTTGCGTTTCCACTGCCAAAGGATACTAATGGTACCCTTTTAATGGGTGTGGTGTACGACAAAGATTCAGTCGACATCATTCTCGCTCGAGGAAAAGTAAAGCCGTACGGGTCGTTCACATATCATGAGCAGCACTTCTCACAAAACAAGATGCTTTATACACATAAATACTTGTGTATAAATGTTCATGAACAACCATGATTTGATTATAACTGCAGATCAATGACCCTGAAGATGAAATAGCCCACTGTAACGTCTGCAAATATATAACATAAATAAATATATGAACACATACAGCCCCTTAATCATTGTGCTACCTGTGAAAATAATGACTCTAGAGTTCTGTCTGAGACTGAAAGCTAATGGAAATGGGTTGAAAACAAGACTACACTGATTTGACTGTCTGGCTTTTAGTCAAAAGAATGAATTAATTCGCTACTCAAAGAGTCTGGAGAGAAAAGGTAAACAAATCCATTACTCAATTAGTCTTGAAAGTTAAGCATTACTTAACAACAACATTGTAAATATAGTTAGTTACTGTAGTAGAATAACTAACTAAAACAGTTTTATGGTCGGTTAAAGCATATTTGGCTATTAAATTTTTCATTAGCAGGTTTGTAAACAGCTCGTTTAGGCCCTGGATTTACACAAGAGCAGTTTCAGCATTATAGATGTGACATTTCCAGTAAAAACTTCACAGAGAATGCATATGTAAACATTATAGAGTTAAACGTTCAGAAAAAATATCAATCTGTAAACGTGTTTCATAATTTAAACAAGATAAATCAACTTTATGGACGTGGATGTTATGGATGTGCATTAAAAGTATGTGAATTTACAGTAAACAACATAATTTGTAGAATATCTGTTAATTAAACTGCACAACCCACAAGAGATAATGCTAATCAAAAGGATAATAGAAACTCTATAGATATTCATTATGGATTTATGAGCAAGATTTAGCGATAACACTTATTGACATACTCTTAAGCCAAAATTAAAGGCTGGACATATTATTTTTAAAGATTTCCTCAAGTTAGGAGCTACAATTAGCCTTGAGATATGTCAATATGGGCTCTGCTTGGTTTATTCTGAGTGTGACAGATGACACTATTATTTATCAATGTCCTGCAACAATCACCAACTAACTACAATCATATAATCTCACTAAATATGGATTTTCAGAAATAACTACATTCCTAACAATATGGTATTAGCTCGCTAACGTTATGTGAAATGTGAAGAACGTTGAGAAACGGACAGAATTAAGCGCGGACGCTAAAACTTAGTAGATAAAAACATTCAGAAATGACTCTGTTAATGACTGCTTTAATAAAATGAGCTTAATATTATGGTAAATATGCGAAATAGCGTAAAATGTTCAACTCACCTCGACTCGCCTCAGATGACACGGGAGCGCGCGCTGCTAATGACGTCATCACCGCGAGGCGGAACATTAAAAAAACAAAACAATTTGAGCAAAAGCTTTGCGTATTCCCAAACATCATCAAGGTGAAGAATTGCTGAGTTCGAAAATAAACTATTGGATAAAATAATTGGTCTACATAGATGAATTTAGAGATTAAAGTCAGTTAATAAATTAAGGATGCATTTCACTTGACATCTTTAAATACAAATAAAAAAACTTTAAATACAGATTAAAAACCTAACGAATTTGAAGTTGTTATGCATGCAGCTTTATACTTAAGGGTTTTTCTTAATAAATAAGATACTTATCTGGCATCTACATATACAAGTACTAATAAGTATATAACAAATATATTTAATTACTAATATACAACCCCAAATCAGAAAAAGGTGGGACTGAATGGAATACACAATTAAAAAACAAAGAAGTGATTTCTAAATTTACTTTGACTTGTATTTCATTGCAGACAATGCAACATTATTCAGTGTGTGCTTATGTTTTTTATTTTAAACACATATTCTAATGTTGATTTTTGCAACGTATTTTAAAACATTTGGCACAGTAAAGCATTTACCACTTTGTAATTCTTTTCACATTTAAAATATGTTTAGGGACTGAAAACATCAAGAGATGAAGTGTAGCCACTCAAGTACCTGTATCCTCTTTCTGTAGGACTGTGTAATGTGTGCTGAATGTGGTTTTGCATTGTCTTGTTGAAATATGCATGGGTGTCCCTGGAAAAGAAGGCAGCACATTGTGCTCCAGAATCTCTCAGTGCTTTTCAGCAATAATGGTGCATCACAGAAGAGCAGGTTACCTTTGCCAAGGACACTTACACAACCCTATACCATGACAGACCCTTGCTTTTGGACTTGTTGCTGGTAACAGTCTGGATTATCCTTTTCTTCTTTGGTCCGGAGCACACAGTGTCCATTTCTCCCAAAAAATACATGAAATACTGAGTCCTCTGACCACAGAACACGTTTCCACTGTGTGATGGTCCATCCCAGATGCTTCTGAGCCCATAGAATTCGATGGTGATTCTGGACACTGTTAACATAGGGCTTCCTTTTGGGCTTCATAGGGCTCCCTGCTTAGCTTCAGTGGGCAACTTTGTGAGAGTTGCAGAGAGCTAGCTGCCGGCTAAAAGGTTTTGCATTAAGTATGAAGTAAACTTGCATATATAAAATGAAGAAATGGAAAAGTCACTGATTTCCCCAACTGTACTAAACGCAAACCTTTTCACAAGTGTCCTGCAAAATCATCCACAACTTAATCATTCATCCATTCATTTTCGGCTTAGTCCCTCTATTAATCTGGGGTCCCCACTGCAGAATGAACCGCCAACTTATCCAGCATATGTTTTACGCAGCGGATGCCCTTCCAACTGCATCCCATCACTGGGAAACACCCATGCACACTCATTCACACTACAAACAGTTCAGCTTATTCAATTCACCTGTACTGCTTTGGACTGTGGAGGAAACCAGAGCACCCAGAGGAAACCCACGCGAACTTGAGAACATGCAAACTCCACACAGAAATGGCAACTGACTCGGCCGGGACTCAAACTAGCGATCATCTTGCTGTGAGGTGATCGTGCTTCCCACTGCGCCACTTTGACCCACACAACTTAATAATTTTAAAGTTAAATTAACTCATTTAGCAACTCCAAGTCGCTGACTTCTTCTTTACTATAATTTCATCATGACAGTTACTCGAAGTCGCCCCCTGTTGTTACAATTAATAGTGCAACAGCAACCATGTCAAGTATAAACGCCTTCACAGTTCTCAGCTGTGCGTGCACAGTCAGTGGAGGCTCGTCCTGCAGACTCAGGCTAAAGTATAAATCAGAATTTAGTTGGCTAAAACGGTTTTTGGAAACCTCTCAGTGGAAAAAATAGTCAACATTCTTCAGTCACAGAAGAGATTTATTTGCAAAATGTATTTCTAGGACAAAAACATACAAATACTCTGCTACTCTTGAGTTGATTCATACAGAACTGCTGTATTCATTTGCAGTGTTCAAGTACTTTAAAAACATCAAGTAATTATGTTATCCCAAATTACACCCAACATTGATTCTGATATGAAAAACTCCTTCCTCAGATTAAAATGTTTTGCTGCACCAGTGTCATCAGTATAGTTGAGACACTGCTCGCTGCAGAGCCACTTGAGCTCCAGCGAGGGAGAGCTTGAGCTTGAGCTCCTCCTCCTATAGCTGTTTTAATGCGTACAAACCACACCCCTAATCCCAACCCCCAGTGACATCACTCGTAGAAGACCTGCAAGGAAGGAGGAGCTGGAGCTCAAGCTCCCCCTTGCTGGAGCTCAGCTCTGCCCAGGTGGCTCTGCAGTGAGCACCACTTGGTATAGTTTCTTTCCAGTGTGAATCCTCTCATGTGATTTTACATATTCCGACCGACTGAAGAGCTTGTCGCAGTGTGAACACTTGTACGGTTTCTCTCCAGTGTGAATCCTCTCATGGATTTTTTGACGCTCTGACCGACTGAATCTCTTGTCGCAGTGTGAACACTTGTACGGTTTCTCTCCAGTGTGAATCCTCTGGTGGCGATTCAGTTTTGGACCTGTGATGAAAGCCTTGTCACACTCCAAGCACACATGCTCTTTCACTCCAGTGTGGGTCTTCTGATGCATTATTAAACTTGACTGCACTGCAAAACTCTTTCCACACTCTGAACACGGATACGGTTTCTCCTTTGTGTGAACTCTAAAATGGATCTTCAGCTTTGAAGCCTTCATAAATGTTTTGCCGCATTGTTCACATTGGTGTGGTTTCTCTCCAGTGTGGATCCGCATGTGTTGATGATAGGATGAGGGATATCTGAAACTCTTCCCGCACAGAGTGCACGTGTATGGTTTCTCTCCAGTGTGGATCATCATGTGATAATGGAGACTCTTTTTGCATGCTAAACTCTTTCCACACCATGTGCAGGTGAAACCATTCCTGGCATGGCGTTTCTCCTGATTCTCCACCATCAGGTCTGAAATCAAAAATAAACGTCATATATTTTTAGAAATCAGAAAGAAATGTGTAAGGCTGGAAGACATCTTTGCTAAATCACATTTGAGATTTCATTTCAATTAATCACTTAGACCTAGTCTGAACACGTTTGCAGACCCTTACATTCCTTTGATTAAATGAGTACTGGCCTTTGTTCAGGGCAACAATTAGTAAATTAGAAATTCCCAGAGATCAGTCAAAGCATGGTGAATCCACCTCCAGTTACACCCACACCATTACACCACAACCACCAGCCTGAACCGTTGATACAATGCAGGATGGATCCATGCTTTCATGTTGTTGATGGCAAATTCTGAGCCGAGCATCTGAATGTGGCAGCAGAAATGGAGACTCATCAGACCAGGTAACGTTTCTCTAATATTCTATTGTCCAAGGTTCTGGAAAATTGCTCAGAGAAGTAGCCATCAGAAGATGGAGACACTGTGCTCATAAAGGGATGGACATGGTCAGCAGCAATACTCAACGCTGTGGCGTTGACACCATGCTCAATTGGTACTAATGGACCCAAAGAAAAATCTCCCCCACACCATTACACCACCAGCAGCAGCCTGAACCGTTGATACAAGGCAGGATGGATCCATGCTTTCAAGTTGTTGAGGCCTAATCCTGACCCGAGCATCCGAATGTGGCAGCAGAAATGGAGACTCATCAGACCAGGCAACGTTTCTCCAATCTTCTATTGTCCAGTTTTGGTGAGCCTGTGTGAATTGTAGCCTCAGTTTCCTGTTCTTAGCTGACAGGAGCGGCACCCGGTGTGGTCTTCTGCTGCTGTAGCCCATCCGCCTCAAGGTTGGACGTGTTGTGTGTTCAGAGATGCTCTTCTGCAGACCTCGGTTGTAACGAATGCTTAATTGAGTTACTGTTGCCTTTCTATCAGCTGGAACCAGTCTGGCCATTCTCATCTCACCTCTGGCATCAACAAGGCATTTGCGCCCACAGAACTGCCGCTCACTGGATATTTCCTCTTTGTCAGACCATTCTCTGTAAACCCTAGAGATGGTTGTGCGTGAAAATCCCAGTAGATCAGCAGTTTCTGAAATACTCAGAGCAGCCCGTCTGGCACCAACAACCACGCCACGTTCAAAGTCACTTAAATCCCCTTTCTTCCCCATTCTGATGCTTGCTTTGACCTGACGCAGATCGTCTTGACCATGCCTACACGCCTAAATACATTGAGTTGCAGCCATGTGGCTGATTAGAAAATTGTGTGTACCTCATAAAGTGTCCAGTGCGTGTATGTTGTGCACTTAGTCCCTCTTCAATTGTAGTAAGTTTTAGGATCTTTGACTCTGCTTTGTCTTTCTTTCTTCAGCCTGCCACCAACTTAATGGGGGAACATTAGCATTATTGAAAGGGATCCTTTTGTCTCTGCTGGCCTGAATCAAATAAATATTCATGGCCATTAACAGTCCTGCGCATACAGCAGAGCGGACACAAAAACTTACAACATTTTGATCATTGTGTTGTTGCTTGACAATCAAGGATTTCAGAATAATTTTTAGTTTGTTTCTGTGACACTTTCCCCCTAAAACTAACTAACAATGCATAAGATGTTTAATTTAAAAACAAATCTGCAAGCATGTCCATCCATCTTGCTTACATATTATTGCAGCACAGATTGTGCTAAACGCAACGTAACCTTTTCGCCAAGAGTTATTATAAATGGAAAATAATAAGCACAAATGTAAGGGCATGTCCATCCCAAGGGCCTCAAAATTATGAATCTCCAGCGTCAGGAGGTATTACTGATGCATTAAGTAGAAAAGAGTTGCACAAATGTGAAATAAAAGGGCATAAATAGGAAATCGTAAAGTGTATTTAGACATATTGACTGTACAGAATCCGAATAAGCTATAATACAAATCATATAAAGTGCTTAGATCATGTATAGTTTGGCCTTTAGATGTTGAATGCTTATCGAATCTAACTTTACTAACCGTTTCATCTAAACAAGACACATGGTTTATTCTGTTCTGTTCACTGTCTTATTTGTTGGTCTAATTTTAAGGAAAAAATTTGAGCATTATTAAAGAATCATGAATAAACACCAACCTATGTGCTCTTCAGTCTCTTCCTCTTTAATTCTGCAGGGTTCTGGATCACCCATCTTCTCACTGTCCTTCAATAAACTCTGTCTTTCAGATTTCACTTCTTCCTGATGGTCTGATGCTCGTCTTCACTTGCAGATTGATGGGAATGCTCCAGTATTTATAGCTGAACTGAAGGAGGAGGAGCTTCGTTTGAGGAGGAGGGGCCTCACTGCAGGAGGAGGAGCAGATCTTCAAAGATAAAAAAAAATAAGTTGATAATTTTGCTTTTTATATTACTGAACACATTTTATATTCTACTTTCTATTTACATTTAAAGAGGTCACTTATGTACATTAACTGTGCATTTGATAATGTGACAAGTTAAAACACCAAGCATAGAGATGATTATATCGATGAACCTCATAGACACTTATTAAACATGTCATAACCATCAACAAATCAGGGCCATGATCTGTTGCCAAAATGTGCTATTGGAAATTCACACTGGTATTAGTTACCAATTTGCTGAAATCATGACTAAAATTGTTATATGGTGTGACAGTTCTTGAAGTTTATTTCGGATACTCTCCCCAAGTAAACAGCTTCACCATAAATCTTTATCATAACTTTAAGATATATGTAGACTCATGATTTTTAACTAAAAAGGTAACTCTGACACACCTAATGATAGTGTCACACATTATCTAATTTGACAATTAGCTATCTTCATGCTCATAATGAAACTGCCATTCTTCTTTCCACACTCGCAACTCCCAGCTCAACACAGCTGGAAACATCCCTTTTCCAAACTCTGACGTACAAAAAAAACAAAACAAATCAAACTTGATGAAACGGGGGTCTCAGGACACTTTAGTATGTGCAAGCAGGATATGAACAATCTTTGTTCAGCGTGTAAAAAGTCCTGCATTTACTTCGATACGTATACATGAACTGTTATACTGCTAGTGGCGTGTCTCCACGTATAGAGCAAGGTAAAAGAAAATTGATCTGATTTGTATGTTTGGCCAATGACAAAAAAGGCAGTCTATAACTTTAAATAATAAAACTAAAAAAAAAAAAGGTATAAATTGATTTGCATTTTCATGAGTGAAATAAGTATTTGGTCCCTATCAAGCAGCAAGATTTCTGGTTCCCAATGTCTTATATACAGGTAACAATCGGAGCATTCTCTTAAAAGGAGTGTTCCAATTCTCCGTTTGTTACCTGTATAAAAGCACCTGTCCAAAGAAGCAATCAAACCATCAAATTCCAAACTCTTCAACATGGCCAGGACTAAAGTGCTGCACAAGGATATCAGGGACAAAATTGCCGACCATGTTGTTGGGGGCCTGGTTGGGTCTCCCAAAGCAAAGAGGTCCAAGATGACTGGATAGACTAAGGGTAATTCACAAACTCCTTAGACCATAGGTACACATACTCAGTGTAGCCTGGGAGGGCAGATGCCGCACAGAGTTTAGCTCCAATTTGCCTCAACACCCCTGCCTTGAAGCTTCTAGTTCGCCTTGTAAGAGCTTGATTAGCTGGTTTAGGTGGGTCTAATTGGGGTTGAAGCTAAACTCTGCAAGACATCAGCCCTCCAGTTTGGGCACCCCTGCCTTAAATTTTCAACTCCCACCTCCAGGAGAGCTGTCTAATGTGGCTGTTAGGGGCTGTGATTTTAAGTCCTCCATTCGTCTCATTGTGGGAACCCATTAACCTTGTGTTGTACACTGATAATAAGGGATACGATCAAGCTGAAGATGGAGTCCTACCAGGCCTGGTGTGCATGTAGAACTCCTGGGGTAGTTGATCGGTACCAATAAGACAAGCATGATGCAGCCTGGACAGTCACAGAACCAAGAAAAAGGATTGTTGGCCAGTCTTAAAGAGATTCTGGCAAACTGTCTAGCACCTCAGGAAAGGGAAGCAGTTCTTTACCAACACTGCTTATAGTGGAGATGGGGAAAAGTTGAACTCGACTGGGGATGTTGTTAAACAGTGGACGAAACACTTTGAAGAATAATTTTAGGATCTTGTAATTTTCACTGACATGCGTACAGTATATATCCGGAAGAGGGGCTAAGTCACAGAGTTACATTACCAGCTTTACAGTGGCAAAATATCAGACATGGATGTGAGGTATGCCCTGACTACCTTAAGTGTCTGGATGTGATGACCAGCTCTATATCCTCACTAAAGACCTCAAAGGTTTGTAGGAGTTCACCTGATTAGTCCACATGGGCTTAGTGGACCTGGAGAAGATATTTGTGTGCCTCGGTTGTATTCTTTTCAGGGCACTCAGTTAGCACGGGGTCTATGTGTCTGTTAAGGGCTGTCCGTTCTCTGTGTGACTGTAGGAGCTTGGTTCGCAATGACCAGCATTGATGCATGTTAGACTTTGTCACTGGTTCTGTTCAATATTTTTATGGACAGAATTTCTAGGTGCAGTTTGGGCTGGAGGGGGTCTGGATTGTGGACAACATGATTTTATATCTGGTATTTGCAGATGAACTTTTAGCACGAACTGAGACAGTTTGAGAGTGTTAAGTGGCAAGGATGACAATTAGTACCTCCAAGTAGAAGGGCATGCTGCTCGACCAGAAAATGGTTACATGTCTTTTCCATGTTGGAGAAGAGTTCTTGCCCCATTTGGAGGAATTTCAAGCATATTGGGTTTTCGTTCATGAGCAAGGGAATTATGGAACATGATAGAAAGACAGACTGGCAATACTTCAATACTGTCTGTGTAGGAGCTATGACTCAAAGTTATGGCCTAACTGGTCAATCAAATCCCTAGTCTCAACCTATGGTCTTGACCGAATAGACAAGATCTTGGATAGGAGTAGATGAAATGAGATTCCTTCGCAGTGTTCTGGACCTGTCCAACCAGAAGGAGGCCCTGGGGAAGACATATGACATACTGGAAGGACTGGGTCTTCTGGCTTGCTTGAGAACACCTTGTGATCCCCCTGGAGAAGCTGGAGGAAGAGTCTAGGGAGAAGGAAGTCTGGACAAGCAAGCCATTAAAGATGGATGTTTCTAAATAAATATAACTCATATCATGTGCAAAAATAGTTTTTGCTCATGTAAGAATGATTTCTAATAGGACTATGCAGTGATTTTGAAAATTGTTGAAATTGTTCTCTAATGTTTACCATTTATACACAAATATACACATCATGAGACTGGATAATTGCATTATTTGCATCGCTTTAGAGAGAAAAGCAATTCAAATGACAAAAAACAAGCAAGTACATATGTCAAAAAATAGACTCACCACACTCAATGAATCTGTTTCTCCCCAGTGTAACCATCTGCTTCAAACGTCTATCAAATATAACGAATATATCTCATGGACTTTGGGAGCCCTATGTAATTTTAGGTATGGGGATACAGCAGTCCTAATAATTTCTGGTATTTTTCAGCATTCAGTTTTTTTTTCTGAATTAATTAAGAGTATTCTCACAATTCCAAAGCCTTACAATCTCAATAAGCATTATCTATAGTAGCTTCACAATTGACATAGTTCCATCTTGCATAAAACATGCTATAATAAAGGTGGAACAAGGTTAAAAACTCAATGTAAAGAAAGAAGCCAGGAATCGGCAAAAGTTTAATTAAAATATTTAATTAAACTGAAAACAAAATGAAAATCAGGAGCCCCTAATGAAATGACTGCAACACAAACAGAAACTAATTTCAAAGTGTCCCATGCCTGGTCCTCTCTTCATCTACTGTCATAAGTCCTCTTTTTATCCCTCCAAAGCTTCCCTGTGAGACTCGAGTCCAGTTTGGCAAATAGTTTATGCTTGTAAGCTCCTGCATCCCCATGGCTAAGTCCTGCCCCACTCACTACATACCCTTTCTTTCAACCTGCCCTCAGGTAATGTGTCACTTTCCCACTTGTGATTGAATTGACAAAAACGCATTTTATTAGCAGGTATGAACTGTTACTGCAATTACCAGAAACTGCCACAGCCATATCACCCTGCAGCCCAAGAACGGTTACTCACTGAAGCTAAGCAGGGCTGAGCCTGGATGGGAGACCATATGGGAAAACTAGGTTGCTGCTGGAAGTGGTGTTGGTGAGGCCAGGAGGAGGCACTGAACCTGTGGTCTGTGTGAGTACTAATGCCCCAGTATCGTGAAGGGGACACTATACTGTCAGTCGACGCCGTCATTCGGGTGATACGTTAAACCGAGGTTCTGACTCTCTGTGGTCATTAAAAACCCCATGGCACTTCTTATAAAGAGTACGGGTGTAACCCCTGTGTCCTGGCCAAATTCTCTTCATTTGTCCTTACCCATCAAGGCCTCTCAATCATCTTCATGCACAGAACTGGCTCTATCACTGTCTGTCCACTCCACCTAGAGCATAGGTCTCAAACTCAACTCCTGGAGGGCCACAACTCTGAACAGTTTTCCTCCAACCCTAATCAAATACAGCTGATCTAGTAGCCTTGAACAGCTTGATCATTTGGATCAGCTGTGTTTAATAAGGATTGGAGCAAAACTGTACAGAGCTGTGGCCCTCCAGGAATCGAGTTTGAGACCTATGCTCTAGAGCTAGTGTGTTGTGATTGCACTGGCGCCATTGTCCTGTGGCTGCCGGAGCATCATTCAAGTGGAGCTGCACACTAGTGGTGGTGTGGAGAGACCTCCCTCATGATTGTGAAGCACTTTGGGTGTATGGCCTTACATGATAAATGCGCAATTTAAATACACACAATACATTACATTACCTAAAAGTAAACAGTAATTTTCTACTGTAACTACTTTAAATACAGTACCTAGTTGTGTAACTATTTACACTACTATTTACAAATATTTCCTGATATAAAAGTATTTACACACATTAAAATATTTTGCTGCACCAGTGTCATTAGTAGAGTTTCTCTCCAGTGTGAGTCCTCTTGTGTACTTTGAGGTTTCCTAACTGATTGAATCTCATGTCGCAGTGTGAACATTTATAGGGTTTCTCTCCAGTGTGAATCCTCTCATGTGCTCTAACGTTTCCTAACATATTAAATCTCTTGTTGCAGTATGAACACTTGTACGGTTTCTCTCCAGTGTGAGTCCTCTGATGTATTTTCAGGCATTCTGACCGACTGAATCTCTTGTCGCAGTGTGAACACTTGTAAGGTTTCTCTCCAGTGTGGATCCTCTCATGTGTTTTCAGGTTTCCTATCTGACTAAATGTCACGTCGCAGTGTGAACACTTGTAAGGTTTCTCTCCAGTGTGAATCCTCTCATGTATCTTCATGGAATCTGGCTGGCTAAATCTCATGTAACAGAGCGAACACTTGTAAGGTTTCTCTCCAGTGTGAACCCTCTCATGTGTTCTGAGGTTACCTAACCGGCTGAACCCCTTGTTGCAGTGTGAACACTTGTAAGGTTTCTCTCCCGTGTGAGTCCTCTGATGGAGTTTCAAATGTTCAGCTGTAGTAAAAGTCTTCTCACACTCAAAGCACACAAACTCTCTCACACCAGTGTGCACCTTCTCATGTGTTTTTAAATTGTTTTGATGTGCAAAACTCTTTCCACACAAGGAACATAAATACGGCTTCTCCTTCGTATGAACTCTAAGGTGCTCATTCAGTTCAGAAGCCCTTACAAATGTTTTGCCGCATTGATCACACTTGTGTCGTTTCTCTTCAGTGTGGATGTTCATGTGAGCCCAAAGGGTTGCTTTTTGCCTGAAACTCTTCCCACACTGAGTACATGTGAACGGTTTCTCTCCAGTGTGGATCCTCATGTGTTGATTAAGGAACGATGAGAGTCTGAAACTCTTCCCACACTGAGTACATGTGAATGGTTTCTCTCCAGAGTGGATCAGCATGTGCTGATTAAAAGATGATGACCGTCTGAAACTCTTCCCACACTGATCACATGTGAATGGTTTTTCTCCAGTGTGGATGCTCATATGAAGCTTTAGATTCCGTTTGGATGTTAAACTCTTTCCACACTCAGTGCAGGGCAGACATTTTCTGACATGACGATGTTTCTCCCCATTCTCCATCATAATGTCTGAAATCAAAATTAAATTTGATATGAGAGATCAAAGAGGAATGTGAAAGGCTGGGAGTTTATGTGTTGGATAATAGCATGAAAAAGTGCTTGTGTGCAATCAGGTGATTCTGATGATTCTGAGTAATCTAGTGATTAATATCCTAATTTAAGGTATAAACTATAATGTTTTTAACTATAATTGACTATATTTTGCATTGTCATTTAGCAGAGGAGTATTTCTACATGTGGTTTGTCAAACCCACTCACCCGTGTGACGCACACACTTTATAAATGCACAGTTTGTTTGTTTTTTACACAAAAAGCAGATAAAAGCATACAAAAGCATGGATGCAAATTGCAGGCAATTATTTTTGTGTATGAGTTAACATCTATACCAAGCTCCACAACATTAGATGTCTACTTTTGCCTATATGAGTAGCATTTATTTTGTGTCCTGCCCAATTACCATTCAACAAATATTCAGCCTTCAAATCTACAATGGACGCAACAAAAAAGCTACTTTTGTGTCACATTAAACTGATTTTAACTGTAATAATGCAAGCACAATAAGCTCCTGTATTGTATTTTGAATAACTTTTACCCTATGCAACATACACTCAACCGGCCACTTTATTAGCTGTCCAACTGCTCGTTAACACAAATTTCTAATCAGCCAATCACATGGCAGCAACTCACTGCATTTAGGCATGTAGACATGGTCAAGACGATCTGCTGCAGTTCAAACTGAGCATCAGAATGGAGAAGTAAGGGGATTTAAGTGACTTTGAATGTAGCATGGTTGTTGGTGCCAGACGGGTTGATCTGAGTATTTTAGAAACTGCTGATCTACTGGGATTTTCACACGCAACCTTGTTTAGGGTTCACAGAGAATGGTCCGATAAAGAGAAAATATCCAGTGAGCGGCAGTTCTGTGGGCGCAAATGTCTTGTTGATGCCAGAGGTCAGAGGAGAATGGCCAGACTGGTTCCAGCTGATAGAAAGGCAACAGTAACTCAAATACATTTACATTTAGCAGACGCTTTTTTCCAAAGCGACTTACAAATGAGGACAAGGAAGCAATTTACACAACTATAAGAGCAATAGTGAATAAGTGCTATAGACAAGTTTCAGGTGTGTAAAGTCGAAGAAGCAAAGCATTAGTAATGTTGTTTTTGTTTTTTTCTTGAGAGAGTACAGTTAGTGGTATAGCCAGAGAGGCAGTTACAGATTAGGAAGGAAAGTGGAGACTAAATAGTTGAGTTTTTAGTCGTTTCTTGAAGACCACAAGTGACTCTGCCGTTCTGATGCAGTTAGGGAGTTCATTACACCAACTGGGCAGATTGAATGCGAGAGTTCAGGAAAGTGATTTCTTCCCTCTTAGGGATGGAACCACTAGGCAACGTTCAAATAAGCACTCATTACAACAGAGGTCTGCAGAAGAGCATCTCTGAACACACAACACGTCCAACCTTGAGGCGGATGGGCTACAGCAGCAGAAGACCATACAGGGTGCCACTCCTGTCAGCTAAGAACAGGAAACTGAGGCTACAATGAACACAGGCTCTGCCACATTTTGATGGTCGGGTCATAATTTGGCGTCAACACCATGAAAGCATGGATCCATCCTGCTTTGAATCAATGGTTCAGGCTGTTGGTGGTGGTGTAATGGTGTGGGGGATATTTTCTTGGCACACCTTGGGCCCATTTGTGACAAATTGAGCATTGTGTTAATGCCACAGCATACCTGAGTATTGTTGCTTACCATGTCCATCCCCTTATGACCACAGTGTACCCACCTTCTGATGGCTACTTCCAGCAGGATAACTGGTTTCTTGACATGACAATGAGCTAACTGTACTCAATAGGCCTCCACAATCACCAGAGCTCAATCCAATAGAGCACCTTTGGGATGTGGTGGAATGGAAGATTGGCATCATGGATGTGCAGCTGACAAATCTGCAGTAACTGCGTGATGCTATCATGTCAATATGGAGCGAAATCTCTGAGGAATATTTCCAGTACCTTGGTGAATCTATGCCATGAAGGATTAAGGCAGTTCTAAAGGCAAAAGGGGATCAATCAAGTTAAAGGAGTTCTTTCTTATCATGATATGATTATTAGCTGATACTGATCTCTGCTTGATTAAGTATTTCTAGTGTTGCCCCTAACCTACACTCTCATGCAGTGCTGAAATAATGGAATATACAGATCCCAATGGACATACAAGGGTACATACATACAAGATCCCAGCTGAGGAATAACAGAACAACCTTCTGGACACAAACTAGCCTGGATTCAAAAGCAGGAACTCCACTGAGACTGCCCTGTTCTCAATTGTAAAAAGGCCTGAGAATCGGAAGAGCTTCATCCATAACCTCAGTGCTCATCTTCCTGGACTTGTTAGCTGCTTTTGATAAGGTTAGCCAGCAGATCCTCTTGGCAACCCTCAAGATCTCAAGGAACTGAACTCCAATGATTCAGCTCTTACTTCTTAAGTAGGTCAATCAGGGCCGTTTGGACAGGCAAAGTGTCAGAGCCGCAAAATCTTGCTAATGAAGTGACTCAGGGGCCTGTTCTAGGGCTGCTTCTCTTCTACATGTACATGACACCATTTAGGTCTGTCATTCTGAAACATGGCTTTTCAAACCATTGCTGGCTGGATGAAGAACCATCATCTTCAACTCAACCTTTGCAAAACTGAACTTATCCACAAATTAACCATAAAGATGGGCACCTCTACCATCACATCTAGCCAGTAACCTAGGAGTGGTTGTTGAATACTAGTTTCAGTTTACTGACTATGTTGTTGACTCTATCTGAACATGCTGCTCAACTGCTTCTCCAAGCTCTTGTCCTGTCAAGGCTAGACTACTGTATTGCACTCTTGGCTGGCCTCCCAAACAATACCATCAAGCTTCTGCAGCTGATCCAGAATGCATCAGCAAGAGTGGCCTTCAATGAACCAAAAACAGTGCATGTCACACCTTTATTCATCAATCTACGCTGGCTGCCAATCACTGCTCACATCAAATTCAAGGCACTGTCATTTGCCTACAAAACAGCCACCAGCTCTGCACCTCTTTACTTGAAGTATACCTCTAGTTCAGGATTATGTGCCCAACAGAGCTTTGGGGTCTTCTACCAACATTGCCTTGTGGTCCCATCCCATACAGTAACAAAATTGATTACTAGGACTTTCACCTTTAACATCCCATCATGGTGGAATAACTTGCCCATTTCTACATTAAGGATGGGCAACTTCGGTCCTGGAGGGCCAGTGTCCTAGAGAGTTTAGCTCCAACCGTAATCAAAGACACCTGCCTGTAACCTTTTAGTGATCCCAAAGACACTGATAAGCTTGTTTAGGTGGGTTTGATTAATGCTGAAGCAAAACTCTGCAGGATAAAATGGCCCTTCAGGCCCGAAGTTGCCCATGCCTGCTTTACATGCAGAGCATGGGCAAGGATGTCCTGCAGAGTTTAAATATCATTGCCCTCTGGTGACCTGCAGTGCTTCTATTATTCTCATTTGTACACCAGATTGGAAACGAGCATCAGCTAGTTGACTAAATGTAAACTGCAGTTTGGAATTCAACCATTCATCCATTTGCTCAAGTGGATGCATGCATGCAACAGCTGCCAGTTTGTAGAAACAAAGATTATTTTCCTTTTGTGCCCTGCTTTTTCACATATGTGTATGTCTGGGCTTGTACACAACAGTTATAAAGATGTGTGTACAACAGTTCATTACCTCAAGCATCTCCGTCTCACCTGGGCAGATAACAAATACTCAAACAGACATGACAAAATGTGAGGAAGGTTTGAACCTTGTCTACCGATTAAGATTCAGTCATGTTAAGTTGTGTGGCAGTCATTTAAAATCCTTCTTAAAACCCTTAAACTACTGTTTCGTGTAACAATCATCATATAGTGACAGTTCCCTCTGACCAATCAGAATCGTTTCACGTCATATTTTTGTAATGGTTCAGCTGACTTGAAACCTCACCTGAAATGGTTCAGAAAAAAAGATAGAATCTACTGTACCACAGTTAAAAAACACCGCAATGCGAACTGCACCATGCAGTGAAGAACTCCCAGAACCAGTTGACAAGAAACCAAAAGGCAATTGGGCAAATAAGTGGAAAATTAGTGATGATTAAGGGGAAAACATTAAGCAATAAAAAATAAATGGCACATTCATTCATTTTCCTTCGGCATAGTCCCTTATTTTTCAGGGGTCGGCACAGCGGAATAAACCGCCAACTACTCCAGCATATGTTTTACGCAGCAGATGCACTTCCAGCTGCAACCCAGCACTGGGGAAACCCATACACTCTCGCATTCACACAAACACAATCATGCACTACGATAAATTGTAGTTTTACCCAATTCCCCTATAGCGCATGTGTTTGGACTTTGAGGGAAACCGGAGCACATGGAGGAAACCCACGCCAACACGGGGAGAACATGCAAACTCCACACAGAAATGCCAACTGACCCAGCTGGGATCAGCGACTTTCTTCCTGTGGAGCCACAGTGGTACCCCTTTTTGCACTTAGACACTGGCATTTAGACAAGAAATTTTCAAAAGTATTACATCACTTTGTAAACGTTTATTATTACCATTAATTAAGTCTCGCCATGTAGTTTGATAGAGCACTTGAACCCGGAAGCCACTTCACATGTAGTCACACTTAACAAGTGGATGGATTTATAAACTGTTATTATATTATATTATATTATTATTGTTTTTTCACTCAGGAAATCATCCGGGTTTTCAACTGTGGTTGCTGATCAACTAGAATGACGACTCCACATTATATAATTTTATATTTCACGTGAGCACATTGCGATAATGATGCTGAAACAGTGTACTGTTCTGCCCTGTTTTATTCTGTATAGGGTTATGATAACTAAAAGGTAACTTTTAGCATTATTGAAGAATCAGGAATAAACACCAACCTATTTGTTCTTCAGACTCTTCATCTTTAATTCCACAGAGTTCTTCCTTTTTAATTCCGCTGGGTTCTGGATCACTCATCATCTCTCTGTGCAACAAACTCAAATCGTGCAGATTTCACTTCTTTATGGTCCAACACTCGTCTTCACTTGTATTTGTATGGGAATATTGCAATATTTATAGTTGACCTGACGGAGGACGAACAGATCTGCAAAAGTTAAAAATAATTTGGTTATTGATTTTGCTTTTTATATTATTAAGCATTTCATATTGTATCTATTCAGATTAGAAAGGACACTTTTAGGGCATGTGTCCATCAAAGTTTTTTTATTTATTTTTTGAGCTGCTGTGAGTGATTATCCAACTTCCGAAACTTTTTTTAAAAACACGTTGCTTAAAATTTTAAACATCAAAAACAAACATAAAACTCACATTTCTGCAGTGCAAAACAAAAAAAAAAACAAGCAAAGAATTAAATAATTCACAGATTTGCAAGAAACAAACAACCCAGTAACTTAGTGTAACAAATGTTTTATGCTTTTAGTTTAGATAAACAAAAGCTGGACTAACAGTTTTTCCTGTGGAGGTTAGGAAACGGTAGTTATTGTAAGTCTGTTGACCACAATAAAATGAGCATCCAGTTTTGACAACAAGAACAACTGACATGAAATACATGAGAATTTCAACAGCTCTGATTATGATGACAGATCAGAGCCCATATTGACATACTCCTTCATTGCAGAAAAGGATTATAATCACAAACCAATAGTGTATAGTTAAAATAATTAACAATATGCATTGTTAGATACTCTTTACTGTTTACACGCCTGTTTTTTAAAATATTTTCATGTAAACCGGTGTTGTGCCGAGAAATGCACCCCTGCCGTAAAATACACCCCTTCCATAGACTTTTATCAGTATTCCCAGTCTACATTTAAAAAGCAAAACAATCAAAGGCTATAATTGATTAAAACGTAATATGAGAAGTGAAACCCATCTTAAAACGCACTAGCTCTACAAATAAATGTAACATAAAAATATTGACTGCAGTGTAATGAGCCTGTTTCTAAAATTAGGCTTTTAGGTGTTTTAAACAAACATTTACATGGAAAACATTAAATTGTTGTTTTCAACTAAACCACACATTAAACAATCAATCTATATATATATATATATATATATATAGATTGGGGGGGTGTTGATTGGGGTATTGACCCCCCAAATTAATGCTTGATCCCCCCTGAAGGAGGTCAAAACAAGATGTACGGGGGGGTCAGCTGAGAAATACTGATAAATATTTCACTCTGATCTGTATTTTAAATAAAAAAGTTAATAATTCAAGTAATAGATCCTATGAACATACATTTGACCACCCCTATAACGGTTCAAACCATTGTTAATGCATAATCAGTCTATTCGAGAAAATTGTCTGAAAGCTGCAGATCAAGAGCACCAATAGACATCGTATTCACAAGACTTTGTTTTCTCATTTAATAGGTGTTTTTATCTTTATTTAGCCTGAAAATATATTCATAATAGATGCATAGTTTGTAGTTTAACCTACAGTAACATCTGAAATAGCTAATCTGAGAATACTGTAGGTCAGAATATACTAAATATCCCTCACAACGCTGAAAACTTGAATATGTTATGTTAATAAGCTAGATGTTATTAAAAATAAATACATAAATGATTGATAAACGAAACAGTTGATTCCCCTGTTCGTCAATGTTTAATTCGCACACTGTATATGTCTTTCTATCTATCTACTGTAAGGAAAGGGCTCCATTCATGAAACTCACATCATGTTAGGAGCCACTTTGAGCCTTAAAACGCTTTGTGAATACAGGCTTTTATGAATGTGAAGGGTAACACTATTATTTCACAAACTACACTAGAATGTCAAAATCTAACAGCAACCATCATGTCTTAATTGACCTAAATACATATTTTCTAAAACAACTACATTAATAACAGCACAGTATTACGTTAGCTCGCTGTCTTATTTTGTAATCACTGCGTAAAGTATGTTGAAAAACTTACAAAACAAACCTTAAGTGCGTCGAAGAAAACCCTTCAGAGATTTATCTGTAAACGGCTGCTGCTTAAAACTGTCCAAAATGTAACGTTATATTCCGGAAAACATGCGAAACAGCGTAAAACGCTCGGCTCGTCTGGCTTCGAAAGCCTTCAGGAGATAAAGGAACGCGCGCTGCTGATGACGTCATCACCGCGAGACGAACTCGGAAAAACTTTTAAAAACAAACAAGCCTCGTTTGTGTGTGTGTGTAATCCCAGAGATCAAATAAAGTACAGAAAATACGGAATGTTTATTTATAAAATATAAAGCCAGCATTTGGAATTAACTTCCAGGCAAATGAGCGTCTTTCAGTATTAATAATGTATTTATCTGTAATGTGAATCTCATACATAAAAAATAATTATTTGATTATGAATATAATGTTATTGTTTATCCTCTAGCGTATTTTTCCCTCTGTAAACTTTGCGAACAGCTGAAAAATGCTTGAAATATTAATAGTAAAGAGTCTTAAAGTAATTACACTAAATATACCACCTAAACATGCCGGGATACTTTAAATTAAACATATTAGTAATGCATGTAACTTCTGTAAAATTAAATTAATGTTTAATTGGGAAGAATATAAACATTTATACAAATAAATTTCTGGCAACAGTTATAAATGTTATTTTTCATTACTGTGCTTTAATGTACACGTTTCCTCTGTACTGTTCTTGTCACTGCTTGATGTTTAGGCTCTATTTGCCTCATAAACACTCATTAAGGATTCACCCAAAACAAAATTTGCTGTTCATTTACTAATCCCCAGGCAATCCAAGACGTTCAAGATCCTTTTCTCCAGTTGAACATCAAAGATTATTAGCTGAATACAAAGTTCTTGTTTATCCATATAATGCAAATCAGTAGTTGAGCTTAAAATAAACTCATTCAAAACTCAGTACCTGCCTGGTAAAAAAAAAAAAAATTCATAGGCCTACCATTGACCCACAGTTCATAATGAATCTAACAATGTGTCTCAAATATTTCAAACAGTAAAACAGAGTTCAGCTAATGTATGTTTCGTTTGATGGATACGCATTCTGGCTACCCAATACAAGTGTTGCAAAGTGAAAGTGAAAGTAACAAAGTGAAAATTGTGCCACAATTCTACCCATCCAAATGCACAAAACACAGTAGTGAGAACTGAACACACACACACGGTGCACAGACCTGGAGCAGTGGACTATAATATAATAAGTGCTGTGTGTCTGACCAGTCATTCACACTGTTATTGTTTTCCAGGTTTTGACAGAAATGCATATAGAAAATATTAGCATTCATAGTCCATAGTCCACCAAAATGTATTGATAAATTCTCATCAAATCTGACCAATCAAATAGTTTTTTTTAGTATTTGACATGTCCTGCAACTTTCAAGATGCAATTGTTTTAATAGAGAATAAATGTAAATGAATGTAAATTCAATGTTATATTTGATTATATTAGTCAGTTTATTTACCGGAAAACTGCCGTTAGATATTTGAATCTGAAAAGCACTGTTCGTTTTATTAATATCTTTGCTATACTACATTCATTTGTACTTTAGCCTGTAGATTGATTGTTTCTTTATTTTTATTTGACAGTATAATAGTTTTTTTGAACTGAACATATCATTTCTCAGCAGCTCTCACATGGTCGCAGTCTGTGTGGGACGTAATGCCCCAGTATAGTGATGGGGACTCTATGATGTCAGTGAGCACCATCTTTTTAACCGAGGTCCTGACTCTCTGTAGGTATTAAAAATCACAGATGTCCTTCAAAAAAAAGTAGGGTGCGTCCCTGGTATCCTAACCTCCTAACCAACCCCATATCATAATTGGCTTCATCACTCGATCTCCTCTCCACTGATAAGCTGGTAAAAACCTGTAAAGCGCTTTAAGTGTCCAGAAAAGCAATAGATAAATGTAAGTAATTATTACTATCATATACTGAAACCATAACCCTAAAGCTGGAAATCAAACCAATACACACGAGTCCAGTGTCATTAGTACAGTTTCTCACCAGTGTGAATCCTCTCATGTGTTTTGAGATGTCCAGACTGATTGAATCTCCTGCCACAGTGTGAACACTCATACGGCTTCTCTCCGGTGTGAATCCTCTGATGCAGTTTCAAATGTCCTGCTGTAAAAAAAGGCTTCTTACACTCTAAGCACACATACTCCTTCACACCAGTGTGAATTATCTGATGCTTTCTTAAATTCTGTAGATATGTAAAACTATTTCCACACAGAGAACACGAATACGGCTTCTCCTTTGTATGAACTCTGAAATGGACCCTCAGATCTGAACCCCTCAAAAATGTTTTGCCGCATTGATCACACTTGTGCGGTTTTTCACCCGTGTGGATCATCATGTGTCGTTTAAGGTGCGGCGACTGTCTGAAACTCTTCCCACACTGATCACAGACGAACGGTTTCTGTCCATTGTGAATCCTCATGTGTTGATAAAGAGATGATGATTGTCGGAAACTCTTCCCACACTGACCACATGTGTGCGGTTTCTCTCCGGTGTGGATGTTCATGTGAACCACAAGACTCCTTTTGCATGTGAAACTCTTTCCACACTCGGTGCAAGTCAGACAGTTCCTGTCATGGTGAAGCTTCTCCTCATTGTCCAACATCAGATCTGAAATCAAAATGAAACTTTATATAAGAAATTAGAGAGAAATGTGTATGTTTTTGTGATCACAATTGAGTCTTTCAACATTACGTAATGAGGAGCACATTTAACCCCAATGTGTGAAAAATTGTGCCAGTCCACCTGTACAAAGGCAAAGTTCTAGTTAGTAAACGCATATTGGTTCTCTTGCCCTGTCTCGCTCATTTACCCATTCAGCAGAACTTCTGGCATTATAGCCAGGAGGTCACCTCAGTCTCAAGCTCCAGCAACATCTTCCCCTCTGTAGTACGTGCATGCCCTAAAGCAGGTGTCACCAAACTTGTTCCTGGAGGGCCGGTGTCCTGCAGATTTTAGCTCCAACCCTAATCAAACACACCTGAACAAGCTAATTAAGGTCTTACTAGGTATGCTAGAAACATCAATGCAGGTGTGTTGAGGCAAGTTGGAGCTAAACCCTGCAGGGACACCGGCCCTCCTGGACCGAGATTAGTGACCCCTGCCAAAAAGTTTCAATACCCATCCCCACTATTATTAGTGTGTTACGGGTTACAAAATTCTAAGGGGGGATTTTTTTGAAAGAGAGACGAGTGTCTGTTAACGTATCAGAGATGAAAGAGTGTTTTCTACAGGTGGTTTGTCCAGACCACTCACCTGTGTGAGGCACACTCAGAATTAACAATGATTTAGGGTTGACGTGATGAGGTGGGGAAGAGAAGAGGGTTCCTGGTTTTGTTCAAAGGGGTTAAAGGTGAAGATTACCTCGGAAAAGATGGGTTTTTAGTTGTCTTTTCAATGATACTCGTGAATCCGCAGTCTGTGTGGTAATGGAAAGATTATTCCACCATAGTGAAACATTGAATGAAAAGGTTTCGGAAAATGACTAAGGCAGCACTCACAGACCGGAGGCTTCTGGAGGGAATGTGGACCTTCAGGAGCAGGTGGAGGTAAAAGGGTGCAGTGCCAGTAGTTGTTCTGTAAGCAAACATCAATGATTTGAACATGATACGAGTCCGACCGGTAACCAGTGCAGAGAGATAAAGTGAGGTGTTCCATGGGTTCACTGAAGACCAGATGAGCGCAGCATTCTGGATCATCTGTAGAGGTTTACTCTACAGATTGTGTCTACTCCCACACTCTTACCCAAACCCAATTGCAGGCTCAAACCACAGATTCAGTGCAGCTTCAAACAGTTCTACACAATGGCCAAGGTCAAAACAAGGCCAACAAATGTGAATAAAATCTACATTTTTAATGTAACCGATCGTTTTGCTACCTAAGACTGTTAATCCTCAGAATTCTGTAGAAATATTTGAAGCTGCACTAAAACTGCAGTTTGAACCTGCAACTTGGTTGTGGTACAAGAGTGTGAGTAGAGGCAGGGGCATGGGAAATGTGCATGTACATGGTCTAAATTGACCTGAAGGAACAGGAAACTTGAAACCGCTAACACAATTGTAGTAATAGGGGCAGGTATTGCAACCTTAGGGGTGGGTGGGGTGGATGAAACTGCCGAAGGGATGATGTTACTGGAGATTGAGGTGGCCTCTTGGCTTATAGAAGTATGCCAAGTTCTGCTGGATGGGTAAATGGAGATCTTGTAGAGAGTAGTAAGAGCAGAGCAAATGGTGGGTGGGAATGATCCAATGTGAAACCTGATGTACACAGCTGGGCTTTTGATTGTTTGCTTATTTTGACTTGCCTTGCAAACATATTTTGTGACTAGTTTGACATTTGTGAGACTTTGTTTCTTTACCAATTTTTGTTTGTTTGGTTGCTACTTTGTTGTCAGATGACATGCACTCTGCTCTTTGATGACCTTAATCTTTACTCAAGGAGGTAAGATGGATAGAGAAGATGTCATAAGACATAGGTCTCAAACTCAATTCTTGGAGGGTCACAGCTCTGTCCAGTTTTGCTCCGACTTTAATCAAACACAGCTGATCCAATAATTAAGTTGTTCAAGACTACTAGAGACTATTAAGCAGGTGTGGGTTGGAGGTGGTTGGAGCTAACCTCTGCAGAGCTACGGCCCTCCAGGAATTGAGTTTGAGACCACTGTCATGGGACTTCCACCTTTTCAACTCTTAAGTAACTTGATGTTTAGACACCCCAGGTAAGTAGTGAACTTCATGTTTTGTATTTGACAGCTGAGAATAGCCTCAGCCTTTCAACCTTATCCTTTCACTTTTACTTTCCTTTGAACTTTCTTAATTCTTAACTCTGACAGTAAATGAGAGAAACAGAGACAAGTGTTGCAGTCCTCTTTGTTGTCTTTATTAAAGATCTTTCATTTAGATACTTTGAATCACAGTAATAAAATGAACAGTTGCTTAAATCAACCCACAGTAAATAAATGGAGACAGAGACAAGAGTTACGCTGTGTGCGAAATCACATACTCCCCCACAATACAGTATTTGCAAAACAGTATGTGAGTCAATAAGCATGTCCGAAATCATAGTTTTTATGGAAAAAAACAGTAGGCAAGAAATTCCCTACTGCTTCAGGCAAGATTCTGCAAGTGTCCATTCAATCGATTTCTTAACTATCCCATGAGGCCACACAAGAAAACTTATGAAGTGGGAGTGAAACCACAGCAACTGACTCAGGTCATGTGATAATGATAGCTGGTGGATACAGTAAATGCAAATTCCATTCATACTACTCACATTCATAATATACCGAACATTAAAAAATTTAAATGTAGTACCTACATGAGTAGTAAGCGATTTAGCGATCCTCTTTGTTGTCAAAGGATGCACCACAACTGTTAAAGTAGCTCTACGTATACTACAGGGTATATGTTTGTATTTATTTAGCACTTTGTAAATTAAATCACTATAGTCGGCAGTTTGTTGCCTTGTTTTGTCTCTTGTCTCCAACAACACCTTGACTTGAACTCCTTCCCCAAGACTACCTTATTAAAGGGGTCATTCATTTTCTACCGCTTTTCCAGTGCCGGGTCGCGGGGGCAGCAGTCTTAGGAGAGAACCACAGACTTCCCTCTCCCCAGACACTTCCTCCAGCTCCTCCGGGAATAATGGAGATGTAATGATTCACCATGAGGTGGTTGAAAACAAATTCAAATATTTGATCATTTAAATCGGTTAGGATGTTAAATGAATCAAAATGCATGTGTAGCGGAGGCCAGGTAGTGACGTAAACCTCACTCTCGTGATCTCGAAAGGTGTCTCAGAAGGTCTTTAGCTTCCTTGTTAGAGCATCTGCCTCCCATGTAAAGAATCACCAGATCGATCAGAGCTCAGAGAAAGTGTGTGACCCAGACATGAGTGAGGTTTAGGAGGGTGAGTGTAATGAAGGCCAGCTAGTGAAGTGAACATCTCACCACTGATTACAAAAGGTGGTCTATCGATAGACGCAATTGCCTGTTGCCTTTAGCCTCCTTGTTAGAGCATCCACCTACCGTTCAAAGAATCGTCAGTTTAATCCCAGCTAAGAGCAAGCAGGTGGTGTCAGACAGGTGGGTTACACATGTTTCCTGAATTTGCCCTTACAGACAATTGACAGAATTAAGAAGTCTGAGGAGAGGTCTCTACTATCCACAATATTGACCTTATTTTGGCACAAGAGAAGCTGGGGGAGTGTCTCTGTAGCATCAGATATGTGTCAGTTTGTGATCACCGAGTCAGAACATAACCTGTCCAGGAGCAGGTAAGCCTTGTAGCATAAGATACCATGGCTATATAGAGCGATTAAAGCTGATCTACCTTCATGGTACCTTAAATGCAGAATTGGTCCAAACTAAACTGAAACTCAATTGGCTAGCCAGCTTATCTGGCTTCATTTATCAAAGCTAAGATAAACAAGATACAGAAAGACAATCACCGTACAGGGGTTATTCAGTATTTATTTTTTTATTAATTAATTTATTGTTCTGACTATAGGAAATAATCAAGAATGAACACCAACCTATTTCTTCTTCAGCCTCTTCCTCTTTAATTCTGCAGGCTTCTGGATCACTCATCTTCTCACTGTCCTTCAGATTTCACTTCTTCCTGATGGTCTGATGCTCATCTTCACTTGTAGACTGATGAGAATACTCCAGCATTTATAGCTGAACTGAAGGAGGAGGAGCTTCACTGATGGAGGAGGAGCTTCACTGAAGGAGGAGGAGCAGACCTGCAAAGATTGACACTAAATCAATTACTGATTTGGATTTTTATATTAACCTGACCACATTTAATATTCTCCTATCTATTTATATTTAGCCATTTAGAGAGGTTGCTTTCGAATATATATGTATACACACAAAGGATAGTGGTTTGGTCTCAGTGATTCAGCAGTCTCTTCACAACTCATGGCTTCATTGATTTATGAGCAAGAGTTCTGTTTCATCAATACTTAATCGTTTATTTGTCCAACAACAGCACTCCCTTTTAAACTGCACCAGACACGTCCCTATAAACAGTCCATGTTTCTGGGAAAACACTGTGCATTTCTGAGTTTGCAAGCTTGATAAACCACCTGTGGGAGATGCACTATTTCCTCTCCGTATGCACCAGACACTCTTCTACAAACATTCTATTACAAAAACTCAATAAAAAGAAGATGAAATCTGCTCAGCTAAATTAAACTCGTCATGGTAGGGATGAAAATATTCCCCATGAAGGCTGATTTATACTTCTGCATCGAGCCCATGCATATGGTTTGGTGCAGCCTTCGCACGGTCGCATAGCCCTGACTGTGACCTCTCGAACAAAACGTAACTACACGTTGCAATGATGGGTGACACAAGCTCTGTGATTGGTTGGCTTGGTAACAGTGATGAGTGTGGGGGGTGCTGAGAGCCGCGAGCCTGATGGAGAGAGTGTTTACAAGTGTGGAGTCCCGTAAAGTAGCTCTAGGTAGAAACTGTTGTTTTATGTTTACCTTATGATTTAAGTTGTTGCACGTCTGCCAGTTCCCACCTCTGAATGAGCAAGTTTGACGTACTTGTGCATTAAGAGAGCGTTCAGAAAAAAAACAAAACACCAGTGAAGAAACTCGAAACAGAGGAATATAAAAACCTACTGCCAGCTAGTGGTTTAGAAGTGGTATTGCAGAGCAACACAAACAGGGTGCAGAAGTATAAATGCACAGCTACACACAAGACAGGCGCCATAGGTTACGCAGATCACTCGACGCAGAATTATAAACCAGCCTTCAGAAATTGCACAGCACATGGCATCACCAGCTCATAAGCTCATGTTACATGAGATGTTGCCTGTAGTAGTCGTTCCAGTAGCGTTAAAACCATGTCTCAAACTCAATTCCTGGAGGGCCACAGCTCTGCAGTTTTGCTCCAATCCTAATCAAACTCACCTGAGCTACTTAATCAAGGTGTTCAAGACTCTTTTTAACAACTTGATTATTTGGATCAGCTGTGTTTGATTAAGGTTGGAGCAAAACTGCAGAGCTGTGGCCCTCCAGGTATTGAGTTTGTGACCTATGGTTTAAAAGATGATTTACTCCAAAATTGTTTTTTTTAAAGTCCAAATACAGCGAAAAACAGTGTTTCCTGGGACGTCCCCATTTCATGCAGAACATAGGACTGTTGGATCATGTTGCAATAAGCACAAAACTGTACTGTGTATTTACACAGCATTCAAAGCACTCGAAACATCTATAAAATTGTGGTTAACATCTTTTTCAGTTTTTCCAACCCTGGCCTAAACAGTTCACACTACATCTTGATATTATAAAGTACTTTGATAATATTCATTCATTCATTCATTTTTCTTAGGCTTAGTCCCTTTATTTATCTGGGGTCGCCACAGAGGAATGAACCGCCAACTTATCCAGCATGTTTTACACAGTGGATGCCCTTCCAGCTGCGACCCAGTACTGGGAAACACCCATACACACTCATTCACAACGGAAATTTTTGTTCACCCAATTCCCCTATAGCGCATGTGTTTGGACTGTGAGGGAAAACGGAGCACCTGAAGGAAACCCACGGCAACACTGGGAGAACATGCAAACTCCACACAGAAATGCCAACTGACCCAGCCGGGACTCAAACCAGCGACCTTTTTGCTGTGAGGCAGCAGTGCTAACCACTGAGCTGTGTTACCACTTTAATATGTCTTTGTTAACACTTGACAAAAAGGTTGCATTATTAATTCATTTTCTTTTCGGCTTAGTCCCTTTGATAATCAGGGGTCGCACAGCGAAATGAATCGCTAGCTGTTCCGGCATGTTTTACGCAGCGGATGTGCTTTCAGCCGCAACCCAATACTGGGAAACAACCACACAAACTCATTCACACACACACTAGTACACTACAGCCAATTGAGTTCATCAATTCCCCTACAGCGCATGTGTTTGGACTGTAGGGGAAACCAAAGAAACCCACGCCAACACAGGGAGAACATGTAAACTCCACACAGAACATGCAAACTATAAAAATGCCAACTGACCCAGCCGGGACTCGAACCACTGTGCCATCAGGCGACATCGCTACCCACTGCGCACATTGTGTGTACTCTCTGTACAGAATGTTTGTACACAGAAAGTTGTAGCTCTATATATTTTTGTATAAAGAAAGAAATGATGTGGTTGTATAAACAGAAATATTGTGGTGTGTTTAGTGAATTGTCAAATAGACATGCTAAATTAAGCATTAGCATTAAGTACTTTTGAAACTTTTACGAGTAGAAAACGTGTTAATGCAATATTGATTGGATTTAAGTTGATATTTTGTTGATCAAACAATCTTAAACCAACATTGTGTCAAAGTTAGGTAGACACCCCTATTAAGTTGAGTTTAGCGTTACAGTTTCTATCGACTGGAAATAAACATCCACTCAACGTAAACAAACTGCGTCAATTTGACGTTACTTCTGAATGACATCTCGGACGTTGATTCAACATTACTCCGGTGAGCAAAACGAGTTTGAAGCGACGTCAATATTAGCCTGAAATTGGGTCAGTTTGATATCTGGACAGTCTGTAAACCGCTGCGTGTAAGCTGTAAACTTACATTTGGGTAAATATGAGGAAATTAATGTAAACTGTTCAACTCACCTCGACTCGTCCCAGAAAATAGAGACGGGAACGCGCGCTGCTGATGACGTCATCATTGCAAGACGAAGTTTTGAGTAATCCCAAATAATGTGCTGAGAGACAGAGGACTGTGAACAAGAGAGGTCACCAATCTTACCGGAATGGATATTTGGGGAAAGAAATTCAGCTATATTTAAATAAGCAGTCAAATAATTTTAAATACTTTATTTCAAACTGCACCATAACCACAATGGCTTTGATTACACAAAGATAATTACAGTTAATAAATAGGGACCATCATATTGGTCTATTGAGTAAATAAGATATGTATCTGTAAACATTATTCAAGACTAAGTATCTAACAGAGTTTATTATGTTTGTTTGTTTCTATGAGCTTTCAGAGTAGTAGAGAATTTACATTGAGAGTGACATGGTGGCTCAGTGGTTAGCTCAGTCGCCTCACAGCAAGAAGGTCGCTGGTTCGAGCCTCGGCTGGGTCAGTTGGTGTTTCTGTGTGGAGTTTGCATGTTCTCCCCGTGTTGGCGTGGGTTTCCTCCGGGTGCTCCCCACAGTCCAAACACATGTGCTATAGGGGAATTGATTAATTAAATTGTCCTTAGTGTGTGTGTGTCTGTGTGTGTGTGTGTGTGTGTGTGTGTGTGTGTGTGTGTGTGTGTGTGTGTGTGTGTGTGTGTGAGAATGAATGTGTATGGATGTTTCCCAGTACTGGGTTGCAGCTGGAAGAGCATCCGCAGTGTAAAACATATATTGGATAAGTTGGCGGTTCATTCCGCTGTGGTGACTCCCCGACTAAGCCGAAGTAAAATGGATGAATGAAATTACACTGAAGCTAAACATTCTGTGATGCTTTAAGATTGAGAGCTGCTCGATGAAATAAACAAAATAAAAGAGAAACTCTTGAGCCTCAGACTGAGAAAAACTTTACTTATAAAAGGGAGAAAAACAATATGCATTATTACATTCATTCATGAAAATAATTTGAACCAAAATATCTTGAAAAGACGATAATAGAAGCTCTTAAACCAGCAGAAAAGCAACAGTATGTAGATGCAGAGAAAAGTCTTGATTATTAAATCACCACCACACACAGAACTGCAAAAAGGTATATATATAAAGCTTTCAGCATCAGAACAATGTTATACGCTGGACCTGGCCTTGTTGTCCTAACATGTTACCCATGCCAGCAGTGAATATGCACATGCTTAAAGTGTTATGTCTGCTTAAAGTACTTACTAATTAAATAAATGATAATAAACAAGCCAGAAATTGACAGCCTCACTCTACCAATGTGGCTCACTACCTTAGCATTAGGCCTATCATGATGAGGAATTTTTGTTGTGCGATATAATGTCATGGAAATTGTTGCGATACGTGATATTAGTCATTTTGAGATAATTTTATGCCACTGATTATACAATGAACAGCATAATAATGCAAATAGCCATAAACACTCTTTCAGAGACTAAGGCTTTTCATTCTTAAGGTTATTTTGATTCTGTAATCTCATGTCAAAAAACGATGTAAATGTCCTATTATATATCCTATTAAATATACTATTAAGTAAATGTCCAATTATTATCTTTGACATCGGTGAGGTAAGATGTAAATGTTCTTGTAAAATATCTTTAACGTTATTTGTGAATTTGTAAATATATAGTTGAAGTCAGAATTATTAGCCCCCCCCCCTCATTTATTTTTCCATTTTTCCTCCCAATTCCTGATTTTTTTTCAGCACATTTCTAATCATAATAGTTTTAATAACTCATCTCTAATAACTGATTTATTTTCTCTTTGTCATGATGACAGTAAATAATATTAGACTAGATATTCTTCAAGACACTTCTATACAGCTTAAAGTGACATTTAAAGGCTTCACTAGGTTAATTAGGTTAACTAGGCAGGTTAGGGTAATTAGGCAAGTTATTGTAAAGCATTGGTTTCTGTAGACTATAAAAAATTGCTTTAAAGGGGCTAATAATATTATCCTTAAAATGGCTTTAAAAAATTTTAAACAGCTTTTATTCTAGCTGAAATAAAGCAAATAAGACTTTCTACAGAAGAAAAAATATTATCAGGCATACTGTGAAAATTTCCTTGCTCTGCTAAACATAATTTAGGAAATATAAAAAAATAATAAATAAATAAAAAAACAAAACAAAGGGGGGGGGGGGCTAATAATTCAACTTTAACTGTATATTTCAACACCAAAAATGATTGAGGTCATGTAGAAATATTGCAGTATAAATTGGTTTATTGATTATTGTGACAGGCCTACTTAGCATTTCCTGGTTTAATGCTAAAAAGTGTTAGAAACACACTATGTGCTATTTATGCATCTGTGAATTTATTTAAATAATGCTAAATTTATTTACAGTCTAGTAACTAGGGCTGCACGATAGATGGTTTCAGCATGTGTACGCAGTGTGTGCATCTGCAATAGTCACATTGCAAGATTTGCAATGGTCAGTCCGAAATATAGTTGACCAGGAGCTACAGAATTGTATTTAATCAAACACAATTTATATGATTTATCCAAAAAAAAAAACTTACATAAAATTTGTCTTGTTTCTAGTCCAAATATCCACATTTCAATGCTAAAACAAGATTATTTAGCTTGTTTTAAGGAAAAACTCTTCATGTTGACTTGATACAAAACTAAATGTTTACTTGCTCTAAGAAGTTTCGGATATTTGAATGAGACGAAGCAATTTTTGCGTTGTGATTATTCAATTTCTGTACCTGATTACCAGTGTTGGGCCCGTTCCTGAGTAATTAGTTATAGCAAAGACTATAGAATACACAAGACATGTCACTCGTATCGTTCGTAACGGTCATTATGGCGAATGAAGCCCTGCCTACTAGTACAGGAGCCAATCATCGATCGCTATATGGTGAACAAAGCCCACCTTCTAGGAACCAATCACCGATCGCTATAGACTGATGATACTCTGGGGGAGGGGCTCAGACCAGATTTTGCGTGATTTGGACGTTCAAAAATTAAACTAAAGAGTCAGATGTTGTTTAATTTTATTGATTATTCCTAATATGAAATTCAATCATAATCTTGGCAAGTATTTTCGAGAATTTGATTTCAAACAGAATGCCGAGAAGCGTTTCAAAGATGGCCTCCGAGTGAATTGACAAACTCAGCTTCCAGGCAGCACCAATAGCCTAGTGGTTAGTGTGTCGACACATAGCACTCAGGTGCTCGCGGCGACCCGAGTTCGATTCCTGGCTCAAGGTCCTTTGCCGATCCTTCCCATATCTCTGCTCCCCACACTTTCCTGTCTGTAAATCTCCACTGTCCTGTCAATAAAGGTAAAAACCCCTAAATAAAAAAAAAACTCAGTTCCTGAAGGGCCGCAGCCCTGCACAGTTTAGTTCCAGCCCTGCTTCAACACACTTGCCTGTATGTTTCAAACAAGCCTGAAGGACTCAATTAGTATGATCAGGTGTGTTTAATTAGGGTTGGAACTAAACTGTGCAGAGCTGCGGCCCTCCAGGAACGGAGTTAGACACCCTTGCCTTACACAGAGTTACATAATTATAAAAGTAACTAATGACCAGGGAAAGTAACTATTGCGTTACTCTAAAAAAAACCTAATTTGTCAAATGATTATAAAATAAATCTAAAACATTGTCCACTAATCTACACTATTTTAATGTTGTTGTGTGACAATGCGAGAGACAACGGCAGCATTTCCTGGAATATTTATATACATATTATTTAGTTTAATTCTGAGTAATGAGTGCTTGCAGTGGAGAAAAATTAAGGGTATTTGTTTTGACATCGTGGCTTTGTCTCCTCCTTTGGTAGCAGGATGTTAGATGTTGTGGCGGCATGTGTCGACGTGAGGAGATTAGATTAGAATTACTCGTCACTGACATTCCTTGGGGATGTTGTACGATTGCGCGACACATAAACATTCTTGCCTTTCACCTCAACTAGGGAGAAGTAGTGTTTATATTTCCAGTTTGCAAATGCTACCTTTGAACTTGTTGATTTGCCATTGTTCTGACTCCTGGTCGTTGGTGTATGTGAGAACTGGAAATGGAAATGTACTCTATGGGTGTACTCACACTATGTACAGTTGCCTTGAACCGGGCCGAAGCATGCTTGTTCCCCTCCCGTGTCCCTCGACGGCCCAAACTCACATTGCATTTGCGCCTGAGCACGCTTACGTCATCGATGATGCGCTGTTCAGTAAGAAGCGCTCTCGCTCAGCACAGTGGACATTTCTTTAGTTATATTGTTTTAGTCATTTGGGATGCGGTGACCCACAGTCAAATATTTCGCAGAACAGATCAGCCACCTTTGACGATCATAAACAAGTCCTCGTGCTGCAGGAATTACCGTACGTTCACACCAAAAGCCGCGAGAGCGTGAAAGTAGCCGGAAATCATTCATTTTTAATGAGAGTCGGCGGCGATAAATGGCGAGGAGCAGCGTGGCGCGTCTTCGCCAGTGTGGGCGTCGAGGAGAGTTGAAATCAAGTCAACTTTATGGCAATGAGCTATGACGCGGTTCGGTGGCAAGCAATCAGAATGAAGAAGCCCACAGCTTGAGAGGAGTTCAGAGAACACAAACCTGTGGACTTTGCTTCCGACCATAGTTGTTCCCAAGGGTTGGATTATTGCAGTCGCCGGATTTCCAATTATTTCCAATGTTTTCATAAAGGAACATGCATTAAATAAGTAACTGGCGAGTTACTAATGTGCATTAATGTTGTATATCTCATGCTACAGTACAAAACAGTATTGCTGCTTCAGGATATTTTAAACATATGGACATATTGTATAATCAAGTGGAGCAAAGCAACACCACATGCAACTTGATCTTCCATTGTTAAATGAATTTGATAAGAAGTGTGCATGTTTTCATGCTAGAGAGCATGTTTTATGCAGGAATGTAACTGATATGGTGCAACGGCCCCTTTAAATACGAGATCAATGTAGCGAATTTTGACGTTCTCGCCGCCGGAGCTGAAGGCAGACAGCGTTGTCGCCAGAGCGGCCAGAGCGACCTGTGACGCTCTCACCGCCTTCGGTGTGAACGCACAGTTAGGAGGTCTGCTGAAGGTGCAGCTGTCGTGCAGCGAGGGGTTTGCGTTTTAATAATCTTCGACAGATCGTTTTCATTGAACAGTAAGAATGATTAATAACTCGTTTCGTTTTAAGTTTCAAGCTCAGGAGCCTAAGTGAACCGCGCTCTCGCACACCTCTTCCAACCAGGCAAGAACTGGCCAACTGAACCGCGCCTGAGCCCAACTCAGAGCACCTACACTTCTAAAACGAACCGGGAAACAGGCCTAGGCACGGTTCGGACAGCATAGTGTGAGTGCACTCTAAGCCAATCATCACGTTCTCAGACAAACCATCATTGTTTGGTTATGAGTCCAGCCCCGAACACACACACACACACCTCAGATCTTGTCAAACTGTATTCATATCACAGTGTTAGTATATCAGATTGTTCCAATATGGTGCAGCCCTAATAGTAACCGTAATTAAATAAAATGAAGACTTTACTTTTTCAGCGGTTGGTTTAATTATAGTAACTAGGTGTGTAATAACTAATCACAGCGAACATGATTCTGATTTGAGAAACTCTTTTCACACATTAACATATATCATGCTGCACCAGTGTCATCAGTAGGGTTTCTCTCAAATGTGAACCCTCTCGTGTGCTTTCAGATGTCCTGACCGACTGAACCTCTTGTAGCAGTGTGAACACTCGTACGGCTTCTCTCCGGTGTGAATCCTCTGGTGCAGTTTCAAATGTTCAGCTGAAATAAAAGTCTTCTCACACTCGAAGCACACAAACTCTCTCACGCCGGTGTGCACTATCTGATGCTTCATTAAATTCTGTTTGTGTGTAAAACTCTTTACACACAGAGAACACGAATACGGCTTCTCCTTTGTATGAACTCTGAAATGGACCTTCAGCCCTGAAGCCCTCAAAAAAGTCTTACAGCATTGATCACACTTGTGCGTCTTCTCTCCTGTGTGGATCATCATGTGTCGTTTAAGGTGCGGTGACTGTCTGAAACTCATCCCACACTGATCGCAGATGAATTTTTTCTGTCCCGTGTGGATCCTCATGTGCTGATAAAGAGACGATGATTGTCGGAAACTCTTCCCACACTCAGTACACGTGTGCGGTTTCTCTCCGGTGTGGATGTTCATGTGAACCACCAGACTCCGCTTGCATGTGAAACTCTTCCCACACTCAGTGCAGGTCCAACAGCTCCTGACGGGATCGAATTTCTCCTCGTTCTCCATCGTCAGATCTGAAATCAAAATAAAGATCAACTCAATTACACAGGTGTCCGGGGACAGGCTTTCTGATAGTTTAAGTCAGACTAAACTGACTGCTAACGGTTGGTAAATATAAATGAACAACAGTCAAAAGTCAGGCCAGGAAAGTATGGAGTGCCTCAAGGATCGGTTTTAGGCCCTTTGCTATTCACAATACACATGCTGCTCCTGTCCAAATGAACACAGGTATTTTCAAAACTCAGTTTTTTCTACACGGTTTCACTGTTTGTCAACATGAAAATGGCATATCTGGTCAATGCCAATAGTGTAGTGGTTAGTGCGTCAATACATGGCACTCCAATGTTCACGGCGACCCAAGTTCGAGTCCCACTTCGAGGTCCTATGCCGATCCTTCCCCCAATTAAAGGAGAAAACCCCCCTAAAAAATAATACAAAAAAAGAAAATGGAGTATCTGTTGACTGAAACTTTTTACAAACTCCGGCTAGGGCAGGCATGGGCAAACTCGATCCTGGAGGGCCGGTGTCCCTGCAGAGTTTTGCTCCAACACTAATCAAACACACCTGAGCACCCTAATTAGTGTCTTCAAGATCACTAGAAAGCTACAAGCAGGTGTGTTTGATTAGGGTTGGAGCAAAACTATGCAGGGACACCGGCCCTCCAGGATCGAGTTTGCCCATCCCTGGACTAGCGCTGCGCGATATTGGAAATACCTGACAATATACATTTTCTCCAGATGTTTTGAATGGCTCTATTTGGACAGATTTCATTAATTTAGATTGACCAGGATGCAGTGCATCTGCATAAAATATAATTAATAGCAAGCTTACAAAAATACAACTTTAAATAAGCAGTGGAGTCTAACAGTATTCAAGTTCAGAAAATGAACCATCAGATGTGAAATAACACAGTCATCATTGTATTAATAATAATATCTTTATCTTTTAATCTTTAATAAATAATATAATCCTGCAATGTGACTATTGTCGATAAGCAACAGAGTTTTTGCCTCATGATGTCAGAGTGTGCGCCGTTTTCTCCTTTCTCATTGCCCAACATGGCTGGGTTTGCACCAAACACAGAAACACAACTGATTCCACATCTTTGCAGCAAACATGTTGTGTATTCCGCATCACAAGACAGTAGTTCGCCTCTGTTCTCATGTTTGCTTTGACTTGTATGCAGTTTACTGGCGAAAATACTTAATTCCCCATTTGGTGTGAACCCAGCATCAAAGTGTCATTATCGACACCTGATGGTTCGGCGTGCCCTTAACAAGCATATCAGCGTTTTAATGAAGATGGAGATTTTTTTTTGTTTTTTTTTTATGAAAGCGGGGTAGACTGTTTATAAAAATACCTGCGTACATGGCCTTAGAAGGCATGAGATTACCTGACATAAGTCTTGTGGCCTCTCCAAGTTTAAAGAACAACAAATACTAACTTGACTTCTAGTTGATGATTTGGTGTCAGAAGTGTCTATATGAAAGGTAAAGGCCTCTAGATGACTCTTATTTGAGCACAATAAAATCTGATCATGTCTTGATGTTGACTGATTTGATTAGGACAGTAAGGTCTGACTCTGCTTAGACTAAAGTCTGCTCACTGAACCTTCAATAATGTCCAGTATAGAATATGTGCTCATGCTGCAGTGGAAACAGAATGAATATTGTGTCTGACTCCATCATGAGCTTGGAGGACTGCATCCATACATCTCTGACATGACTCAAATCACTGATTAATAAAGTCATCTGGAATGGTGAAGAAAGCCTTCTTGCAGGACTCCCAGAGTTCATCAAGAGTCTTTGTGTTCATCTTCAACACCTCCTCCTTCATCTTACCCCAGACGTGCTCAATAACATTCATGTCTGGTGACTGGGCTGGCCAATCCTGGAGCAGCTTGACCTTCTTTGCTTTCAGGAACTCTGATGTGGAGGCTGAAGTATGAGAAGGAGCGCTATCCTGCTGGAGAATTGTCCCTCTCCTGTGGTTTGTAATGTAATGGGCAGCACAAATGTCTTGATACCTCAGGCTGTTGATGTTGATCATCCACTCTGCAGATCTCTCGCACGCCCCCATACTGAATATAACCCCAAACCATGATTTTTCCTTCACCAAACTTGACTGATTTTTATGAGAATCTTGGTCCATTCGGGTTCCAGTAGGTCTTCAGCAGTATTGGTGATGATTTGGATGCAGATCAACAGATGATTCTGCAGAAAAATCCACCTTCTGACACTTTTCCAAATGATTGATCAACTTAAAAGTCAAGTTATTACTTCTCTTACAACTGGGATTGATGACAAGACTTCTGTCAGGTAGTGTGTATATATATATATATATATATATATATATATATATATATATATATATATATATATATATATATATATATATATATATGTATGTATGAAGATTGGCCACCAGCCTGGTCAAATCTAGCAATGAAACTCTAACGCTAAATTGGACAGTGTTTCAGTTTTATATTTATATTTATATATATCTAAATATAAACATTTATTTTCTTGAATATATACATGTATGTATATGTATATATATATATATATATATATATATATATATATATATATACATAGAACACACATAAATATTATGACAAAACTAACTTTTATTTTGAATGCCTGAAACATCAAAGTAATCAATTTAATCGATGACCAAAAATAATATATTACATTTTTAGTAATCGACAGTTAATTTAATAAAAGAAAGCTATTTATTAATATATATATATATTCTGTCAGTTCAGACAATGGTTTTCATATGGATGCTTAAATACTGTGTAATTTGTAACTAGACTAATAGGATCTGTGCTCATGTCTGCGTGCACATACTCATGTTCAATAATCACAGAAGCAAGACATTTTGTTTAATTATGTATGGATAAGCTTAATCTGGACTCTGGGGGATCTTTACCTATTTGTCAAAATGTCTGCAGCTGTGTAGATTTCCCCAATAAAAAAAAACAAGTAAATTGTTCATCAACATTTATCTAGCAAAACACCAAATCTTACACAGATTTTATAACAATTAGATAGCTGACAAGACTGCAAAAACAGCTATTATTAAGTCCTAAAGCCCAGACTTCTTTAGACAATACTAGATTTCATTATATTTGACATGTTAATTTAATATGACAATGTTAAATGCACGCGCGCACACGCACGCGCGCGCACACAGACAGACAGACAGAAACATACAGAGAACACTCAAAATGGTGACTAAGCTGAAAACTCTTATACCGTAACATAACACAAGCTGTAGCTTTAATATTTCAGCCTGGTGATACTCTTCTATAATACCAGCTAACATAAATCAAGCTTTAAACAAAGCGAAACGCACTCTTCGTCTATGTTTACAACCCTTAGAAACCAAAACACTTAATAGATTATATATACACTTCCAAACTCAAGCAAACGCGTCTGAATAATGCTTTGATTACCACATGTGCAACGAAATAGAGATTTTAATGAAACACAATCTTACCTGTGAAAAACAGACAAACAATTTGCGTCTTTCCACAGCAGCAGTCCGTTTAGTCCGCCGAACAGGAAGTGGATTTCTCGAGACGTTCACATCAACTCAGCGCCATCTATTGATGTGGCGGTGTAATACCATACGAAAATAATTTTTTTTTATTGAGAAATTATAGTTACAAAGCTAAACAATTAACCTTGTCTTTGATGGAAACGTACAAATTACAGGAAAACCCTAAGCCCCTTTCCTTTTTTATTATACATATCTGCTTATTATTTTACCTACTTTTATGTTAGTATTTGTAATTTGTTCCTTATTTGCACCTTTATTTTGTTTTTCTAATGTGAAGATGTACTGATAATGCCAACTTGATGTTAATTACTGTATGTTCGATTTAAAAAAATAGATAAATAAATAAAAATTACGAAGCAAAGACAAAAACGAAAGTTTAGTGTACAAAACTGAACAGAGGCTTACAAATATAAAAATAAAAACAGGAAAATAAATGTTCAGAGCTCAATTACATGTATAATTACCCCCAAAAAATAAATAAATAAAGTCACCAATTATTAATATTATAATTTTCAAATAGATTAAAGGTTTTTATAGCTTTACAATTTTTGAGATTTTTAATTTACTTTACTAAAACAGGTAACAATGGCTTATTGCGGATATAATTAAATATATGAATAATAAACAACACATATAATAAATAACCGTAATATCCCTGAAATGTGTTCATTAATAAATTCTATACAAAGACTTTACACCACCATCTTATTTTTGTAACACTGAACCTGAAAGTCTTCGACATTTATTTTGTATTTGTAAATTGCTCAAACTACTTGCCCTATAAACATGTGTGTTCATGACCATAGATAAAAAGTAGAATACTGTCAAAAGAAAATAAGTTTAAAATCAACATAAGTGAATGAGAGTGGAAGTCTAAAAGATTCCGATGGCTGCGCCTGCTCCGATGTCAAGAATAAGGTTAACAGGATGGTGGACAGGCTGAAGAAAGAGGAGGATAATTGGCAGGTGAGGTAGGCATCACTCTTGGCTCTGTGCTTGATGAAGGGAAAAATTAGGAAGATGGAAAAAGAGGCAAAGAAGTAATCAAAGCAGATCCCGATTGTTGAGACAGCCTCACGCTAGGGGTAGCTGAGAAAGAGTAAGGAAGAAAATCAGAAGAGAGATACACAACTCTGAAGATGGTAAGAGGTGGTGCTGGGTTGCAGAAATGAGTGTGTAGGAAAAGCGCCTAATTGGTGGCCAAAATTGGCCTGTATGGAAACTTGGAATCGCTGATAAACTAGTATAAGTGGAGGTGGGTGTTTCAACGATACTGAGGTGGCCTCCAGAGGTATGCCAAGCTCTTGTAAGGATGGCTGGAGGCTTCTTGGTGAGGAGCAGAAGCTGAGGGAGTTTTGGAATCTGAGGTAATGCTTACACAGCAGTTGCTTGCAGTGGCAAGTGCATGTCAAAGTCCAGTAACTATCCATTTGGTTGGAGTTGTTTGGAGTCATGGCCTAATGTTTAGAGAGTTGGAATTGGGATCATAAGGTTCAAGTCCGGCAGGGATTGTCGGTGGTAAAAGTGTGCACTTGGATGGGTTAAGTGCAGAGCACAAATTCAGAGTATTGGTCACCATACTTAGCTATGTCATGACTTTCACCTTCTTGACAGCTTTATGACAGGAGTGCAGACTCTGCAGGATATCAGCCCTCCAGAACAGAGTTTGGGCACCACTGGTCTACAGCTCAATGATTGGCTCTTTTACTAGAAGATTCCTTCTCTAAAGCAACTATACTGATAGTTGCATTTTTCCTGATTCAAACCAATACAAGTAACACGTCTTGGGTACTCTATAATCAGTGTTCATAAGGAAAAGTAGCTGTCATGGCTGACAGCTGCCAAACTCCCTAGCAACAAAACTGAATATGTTAGAAATCAATCTGTACTATATTTTATCACTGCAACATGACTTTTTTTTACCCTGGCTAGCAAACAGGATTTCCAACATGCAGTAGCCACATGCTAACAGGGATTGGTGAAGTGTTAGAACTAGCTAAAAATCCAAACTAATTAAAACAAGTCACACATCTCACACTACAATCATCACCCTGGTTAGCATTGTCGGGTTTAATACCAAAACTTATACATTTTAGAAATGCAACTACTCTGCTTCTCTGAATTTATTCATGCATTAAATATTATTTACAATATTTAAGGTATTAAGTACATCAATATGAAAAACATTCCCCACATTAAACGGTTTTGCTACATCATTAGGGGGGTTTCTCTACAGTGTGAATCCTCTTATGCCATTTCAGGCTTCCTAAGTGACTGAATCTCATGTCGCAGTGTGAACACTTGTACGGTTTCTCTCCGGTGTGGATCCTCTCATGTGTTGTCAGATTTCCAGCGCAACTGAATCTCTTGTCGCAGTGTGAACACTTGTAAGGTTTCTCCCCAGTGTGAACCCTCAGATGTTTGATCAAATACCCTGACCGACTGAATTTCTTGTCACAGTGTGAACAACTGTACGGTTTCTCTCCAGTGTGAATCCTCTGATGTTTTTTCAGATGTCCTGACCGACTGAAGCTCTTGTCGCAGTGTGAACACTTGTACGGTTTCTCTCCGGTGTGAGTCATCTCATGTGTTTTCAGGTTTCCTAATTGACAGAATCTCTTGTCGCAGTGCGAACAACTGTACGGTTTCTCTTCACTGTGAATCCTCTCATGTGTTTTCAGGTTTCCTGAGCAAATGAATCTCTTGTCACAGTGTGAACACTTGTACGGTTTCTCTCCAGTGTGTATCATCCGGTGTGCTTTCATATGTCCTAAGTAACTGAATGTTTTGTCGCAGTGGGAACACTTGTAGGGTTTCTCTCCTGTGTGAATCCTCTCGTGTGCTTTCAGATGTCCTGAGTGACTGAAGCTCTTGTTGCAGTGTAGACACTTAAAAGGTTTCTCTCCAGTGTGAATCCTCTGGTGTTGCTCCAAATGTTTAGCTGTAATAAAAGTCTTCCCACACTCAAAGCACACATACTCTCTCACACCAGTGTGGATCTTCTGATGTTTTATCAAACTTGACTGCACTGTAAAACACTTCCCACACTCAGAACATGAGTAAGGCTTCTCCTTCGTATGAACTCTAAGATGCTCCTTCATGTTTGAAAGCTTCAAAAATGTTTTGCCGCATTGATCACATGTGTGCGGTTTCTCTCCGGTGTGGATCAGCATGTGTTGATTAAGGGAGGATGATCGTCTGAAACTCTTCCCACACTGATTACATGTGAAGGGCTTTTCTCCAGTGTGGATCATCATGTGAACTTTGAGATTCTGTTTGGATGCGAAACTCTTTCCACACTCAGCGCAGGTCAAACATTTCTTGACATGAAGATGTTTCTCCTCATTCTTCATCTTAATGTCTGAAATCAAAGAGACAATTTAAGGCTGGGGTCTTACATGGAAAATCTTTTTAAAATATTATAGTTCATAAAGTTAAATGATATTAAATGTCTTAAAGCGGGCTGCTATTTCAGTTATTAGTTTGGATACACAGACTGCAAAAGTATTAATCACCGATTGTCTATAGAGGGCATGGGCTTTATAAAGGATTAGTTCTTCTATGGGCTGTGCAATACATGTCCACGACTTCATGCATCAAGCCTGGTTTCTTCTCTTTCCGCTACTCCAGGGGTCACCAATCTCAGTTCTGGAGGTCCGGTGTCCCTGCAGGTTTTTGCTCGAACTTGCCTTAACACACCTGCCTGGATGTTTCAAGTACACCTAGTAAGACCTTGATAATCTTGTTCAGGTGTGTTTGATTAGGGTTGGAGCTAAAATCTGCAGGACACCGGCCCTCCAGGAACAAGTTTGGGGTACCTTGCACTACTCCATTAGTTTCTCAACATTACTTATGCAGGATACAAAATCCCACTCTGTGAAAAACCATGTGATTCCCAGCTTGAACAGAGTTGAAACTGTAGCAAGTGAAAGCATATTGGCTCATTCACCTCCTGCCTCCCTTACATCAGGACCTTTGATCTAGGGTTCAGACGGTGTCCTGACATTCTATCCTACCCATCAGATTACGTTACCAACACTGTATTTGAATGGTTCTGAGGTTGGGGTTAGGGATTAGGTAGGTTAGGGCGATATTACAGCTTCGTATCACACTACTCCACATTAAAATTTACACTGGTGGCAAAATCTAATGGGGTAGCATATTGCGTCATTAAAATGTGCTACCTGCTTTTTTGAATGGAAGATATGACAATCTGACAAGGTAGCACAAATCGACAGAACACCGGCATTGTGATTCCCATATATCGATTCTCAACAGGAGACCATTATTCACACTCTGACCTGTAAGTCACTTTTTATTATGGATGTATGGACTTTTATTAAGGTTTGTTTTTTGACGTTTTGCCTATGTTGAGATAGGACAGTATGTAGACAGCAAGCAAAGCTGCAAAGAGAGAAAAAGGGGGATGGAATTGTCAAAGATCCCCTAAGATTGTTAACATCACAATTAGACTAAGGCCTATCATAGGGACAATTTCTATCAATATATAGCAAACAATAAGATATCAGCGATTTCTAATATATGAATCCCATTCCATCTTGCAATTCTGCGCCACACAGGTGAGTGACCTTGTCAAACCCTCTCCTCTCCATATGCACCAGACACTTTCTTATAAACTGTCCATGTCTATGGAAAACATTTTGCAATCCAGAGCTGCATTCCAGTCCACTTTTAGCCATGCACTTGCAATCTTTTTTATTTCCTAGGGGAATCCCTAAAGTCATTTTAAAGTACATTCCACTTTGTTAAGCGAACGAGGGCAGTATACAAGGACAGAGCCTTGATCCATCAATTTTGACCGAGCATTCCAGCACCATATGTCCCAGAATGCAATGCGATTGACGTCACAACACTGTAACTCCCAAATGCTCAAGGGTTTAGGGCAGGGGTCACCAAACTTGTTCCTGGAGGGCCGGTGTCCTGCAGATTTTAGCTCCAACCCTAATCAAACACACCTGAATGAGCTAATCAAGGTCTTACTAGGTATACTTGAAACACCCAGCCAGGTTTGTTAAGGCAAGTTGGAGCTAAACGCTGCAGGGACACCGGCCCTTGAGGACCGAGATTGGTGACCCCTGGTTTAGGGCATTCCTTTTAAACCATTAAGAGTAGTGGATGCCTTTGGTGCCTAGACTGCAGCTCTGCACAAGTTGTATGGCCTGAGGAGAAATGGACGTGCTCAACTGAGCCTGGTTTCTCTCAAGGTTTTTTCCCTCTCTTTGGTCAACTAGTGAAGTTTGTTCCTCCACTGTCGCCCCTGGCTTGCTTGGTTTGGGACTTGTGTAGCTGTCCATAGATGGATTTGCTCTTCAGTGTTTGGACTTTCAGCAGTGAATAACTACAATGAACTGAACTTTAACTCAGAAAACTGGACTGAAACTGTTTCAATTTACAGCACAGTCGCCTCACAGCAAGAAGGTCACTGGTTAGAGCCTTAGCTGGGTCAGTTGGCATTTCTGTGTGGTGTTTGCATGTTCTCCCCGTGTTGGCGTGGGCTTCCTTCGGGTGCTCCGGTTTCGCCAGTCCAAACACATGTGCTATAGGGGAATTGGGTGAACTAAATTGTTCGCAGTCTATGAGTTTGTGTGTGAATGAGTATGTATGGGTGTTTTCCAGTACTGGGTTGCAGCTGGAAGGGCTGTGTAAAACATATGCTGGATAAGTTGCCGGTTCATTCCGCTGTAGCGACCCCTGATGAATAATGGGACTAAGCCGAAGGAAAATGAATGAGTGATTCTAGCCATCTACTTTGTTTGTGATTTCTTCCCCACTAAAATGACCGAACCATGCATAATCCATATTTTCTGAAACTAAAACGCAAGCATAAACATCCATCTTGTTCACTTATCATTGTAGTACAGTTTGTGCTGCATATAACATGTTAGCCATGGGTTTGTTATAAATAGAATAAGCAGAAATCTAAGAGCATGTGCAAACATCAGAAGGCATTATTGATGTATTAAAGCAGGAACGAGCTGCATAAATACTTGAATAAACACCAACCTGTTTGCTCTTCAGTCTCTTCCTCTTTAATTCTGCAGAGTTCTGGATCACTCATCTTCTCACCGTCTTTCAGACTTCACTTCTTCCTGATGGTCTGATGCTCGTCTTCACTTGTAGACTGATGGGAATGCTCCAGTATTTATAGCTGAACTGAAGGAGGAGCTTTAATGGAGGAGGAGCAGATCTGCAGAGAATAAAAACACTTTCTGATTTTGCTTTTCATTTTAAAATTGACATTTTATATTGTACTATCTACTTATATTTAGCCATTTAGAAGGTTGCTTTTAAGTACATTTAAAAAAAAAAAAAAAAGATTGAAAAAAAACCCAAAATAAATTCACACATTTACAAGCAAAATTTCACTGATCAAAGTCAATATCGAGTGTTGTAATTGCATTCTCAGTCGTGGTCCTTGATTTTAACGTTTTGTAACAAAAAGATGATCTCTCAATATGTTAATGTACATTAACATTGAAAGCAATTAGGCCAACATATTTTTGAATAGGCGGCATGGTGGCTCAGTGGTTAGCACTGTCGCCTCACAGCAAGAAGGTCTCTGGTTCGAGTCCCAGCTGGATCAGTTGGCATTTCTGTGTGGAGTTTGCATGTTATTCCCATGTTGGCGTGGGTTTCCTCCACAGTCCAAACACATGCGCTATAGGGGATTTGACGACCTAAATTGGCTGTAGTGTATGAGTGTGTGAATGAGTGGGTGTTTCCCAGTACTGGGTTGCATCCGCTGTGTAAAATATGTTGGAATAGTTGGTGGTTTATTCTGCTGTGGCAACCTCTGAAATAGAGACTAAGCCAAAGAAAAATTAATACCTTTGAATGCTTTTAATTGTTTTAATAACATGTTCAAAGACATATTTACCAAAAAGGGCCACAGAAGTATCTGCAGAACATTTATTAAATTTATATATAAATATTATAAATTTATATATATTTTTTTACATCTATCTATCTATCTCTCTCTCTCTCTCTCTCTCTCTATATATATATATATATATAAATATATATATAAAAAAAAAAAAAAAAAAAAAAAAATATATATATATATATATATATATATATATATATATATATATATATATATATATATATATATAAAATATTATATTATAATTATTATTTTAACCAAATGAGAACATTCCTCAACTTGTTAAAAGCTTATTGTTGTCAAATTATATTTTTTTTCAAGCTAAAAGTACAGGATAGTTTGTGGTTTGGTCTTTAGTCTTAATATGTTTTCTGAATATGGAGTGTGAAGGATAACTATAATAAAACCACAAACTAAAGACAGGATGAAACGTCTAAATATACATGCATAACAATAAAGCATAAACATTTACCAACAAATCAGTCTCTGCCAACAGTTACAGTTGTTCTTTTGTCTGATCTCCACTCTGTGCTTTAAAGTCTGCATGAGCCAGAATGGCCTACTGATTCTTCTTCATTAAGACCTACTTTTCTTCTCATCTTTCACTTGCACAAACTAAGATTTGGAGGGGCGTGGCTAAGCATATTTCACCCAATCAGAATGATCAGATTTTGATTAAAGACAACTTTCAGTGGATTAACTTGCATTAAGACCCACAATGTGCGCTAACAAAATAAACACAGCAAATTTAGAGTTCATGCAGAGTCTAACGTGCGTGTTTTCTTTGTATCGTTTTCATTAAAGCTTCAATAAAACTGATCAGGGCTTTTTTTTTCATATCGTTTCAGCAGATACCGCAATGCGTGCATTCGCAAGTCACATTGCATAAACTTGTAATGTTAAGTTTGACTTTGCAATGTCATTTGTACATTTACATGTATAAAACCTTAAAGCATGCACTGTTTCACTTTCATCTTTGCTTTATTGCATTTTATGCATGATTCACTCCAATCAACAATTAAAATCAACACATTTGATACCAATTCTCATTAACTAGTTACCTGCATGATCTTATTCAACATGTCTAAGCCTACCCAATACCTAAACTACCTTAATAAAAGGAGCAAATTCAATGGTTTAAAAAAAAAGTCAAAATTAATGTTTGCTAATAGTAAAAATTTAACCATAAAATAAAATGTGACCTAAAACTGATGTATAGATGCTGAGTCTGATTGTGGATTAAACTCTTTTTAGCAGCAAGAACCAGTCTAATAATAATGCACATGTACAGTTTAAAACAATACTTTAATGATGTGAAGGTTTATATGTTTATATGAGTCAAGTCTGCGTTCTTCCAAGAGCCGCTCAATCAAATAAATGCACAAGAAACTGGAGAACCTCAGAAAACTTTACTGATAAAAGAAAGAAAATAATACAATATGATAACTGAGAATACAATGATACTTGTAAGTTCTAACATGGGAGTATAATAAGCAAACAAGTCTATCAGATTAAACAGTAAAAGCAAAATATACCTTACATTTTATTCATCTGACAGATGCTCTTGTCCAAAGCTTCTCACAAAAGAGGATAATAGCACTTCAAATCAGCAGAACAGCAATAATATGTAGATGCAGAGCCAGATCTGGGTTAGTTTAGTATTGTGCACTTACAAACAAGCAGAAGCAAAGATGAAAATAAAGATAGGTGAATTAGGAAGGTTGGAGGGATCAAGTGTTGACAAATAGAGTTGTAATGTAATGTGCTCCAAAAGCGAAACTAAACATGCACGACGGTAACAAATGACTGTTTGCTGTAATGCTGTAGTAAAGGCATAATTGCTTATTAACTTTTAGTAATATTCAACTCGGCACATGCTCAGTAACGCTTGCATTATTACAACACACTCTGCCTGAAATGTAATCAATTAAAATAAATAAAAAGAAATAGCAAGAGCAAAAGATAGAGGGTGCACTTTCAAAACAAACAAAGGCATGGTTTAATGATACTGCAACTTAACGTGGAATCATGGGAGTCGTCTTCAAACAGATCTAATGGGTTCATGTTGGCTGGCTGGATGAGCTTGTGTTTTCAAGATTTAATAATATCGGAGCTATTATTACACCACAACAGACCGTTTCTGCTTCATAGAAAATTCATTTAAACATTAGTTTTCCCCAAACTGCTACACTAACAAAGTGTCATTTTACACTTACATCACAAATGTCCAGAAATTAAAAGCATACGCTAATGAAAAGTTTTGATTAATACTTGAATGCTTTGTTTTGTATTAGTTTTCAATGATGATTAATATCTGATATTTTTAATCTTGTTTCTTGCTCTGGTAAAGCACTTTGACAATTTAAACTGAAACTTTTCTCTCTCTCTGAATAGTTTTGACTGTCTAGCAGAATAATTACTCGCGTAGCAAATGTTTTAAAAAAGAGATTGAACGGAAAAGACCGAAATTGCATTTAATTTACACCTGAATCGGTCAAAATGTTTGCAGTTGAATATCGAGTAACAGGTCAAAATGAGCATTCGTAACTTGAAATAGCTTCAATCAATACGAGTGATTGATTATAAAAAGCGCTATATAAATAAATAAACATGTGTAAGAGGATGCAAGGATAAACAACTCTAGCAATCAAGGTGGCAAATCCCGAATGGAATGCCACTTTTACACACGGAGGCACAAACCAATAGGAATCAACCAGATGACCGGCCGGTTACCAGACAGGCTTTATCATACCAAAAAAATATTAGCCCAAATCCGGTCAATCAGTGCATTTCTAATGAATAAGGCAGCAAAAAATACATACAATTATAATAATGTGCTAAAGCAGACTGCATGAGCTACTACCACATATCATACCTGCTCGTTTGAAAAAATTGTGTAGCAAAGCAAAAGCCAAGATGAAAATAAAGATGGGTGAATCAGGAAGGTTGGAGGGATCAAGTGTTGACAAATAGAGTTGTAATGAAATGTGCTCCAAAAGCGAAACTAAACATGCACAACGGTCACAAATGACTGTTTGCTGTAATGCTGTAGTAAGGCATTATTGCTCTTCAACTTTTAGTAATAGGTTTCATTATTACAACATACTTTGCCTAAAATATAGTCAATAAAAAAAAATAGCAACAGTAAAAGATAAAGGGCGCACTTTCAAAACAAACAAAGGCATGGTTTAATGATACCGCAACCTAACGTGGAATCATGAGAGTCATCTTCAAACAGATCTAACGGGTTCATGTTGGCTGGCTGGATGAGCTTGTGTTGTCAAGATTTAATAATATCGGAGCTATTATTACACCACATTCGACCGTTTCTGCTTCATACAAAATTCATTTAAACATTAGTTTTCCTCAAACTGCTACACTAACAAAATCTGTCATTTTACACCTTTTTCACAAAAGTCCAGAAATTAAAAGCATACGCTAAATGAAATGTTTTGATTAATATTTGAATGCTTTGTTTGGTATTAGTTTTCAATGATGATTCATTTCTGATATTTTTAATCTTGTATCTTGCTCTGGTAAAGCACTTTAACAATTCAAACATCAACTTTTCTCCCTCTCTGAAAGCAGCTCTAAGTATGTTTCAGAATAATTACTCGTGTAGCAAATGTTTTAAAAACAGATTGAATGAAAAAAATAAAGAGAGCAAAATTCCATTTTTAATATACACCTGAATTAGTCAAAATGTTTTTAACGTATGAGGGTGATTAACGTCCTTTTTAACGAAGTAACTGTTCAAAAGGAGCATTCGTAACCTGGAACAGCTTCAATCAAGAGTGATTAAGGGGATGTAAGAGTAAACAACTCTGGCAATCAAGGCGACAAATCCCGAAAGGAGTGCCGCTTTTATAAACTATGAAACACAAACCAATAGGAATCAACCAGACGATCGGTCGTTTAACAGTCAGGTTAATCATGCAAACTAATAAAAAGAATAACAACAAAAAAGTAAAAACGGTCCGATTCTGGTCCTCAACAGGTTGATCGGTGCATCTCTAATAAGGCAGCAAAAAATAAATACAATAATAATAATATTAATTTACTACTACGACATATCATACCTGCTCTAATGCTTGATTCACACGGGGCTTCAGCATCAACGCTTGAAAGAGGGCATGTCTGAAGTTGGGGCTGATGCGATCAATGAAATTAGTCTGCTATCGGCTACTGTCTGAGCTGAAAAGTTGGTAAACTCCCAAATTCTACAGCAAACAACGCCACTGAATTCGTGCTGATGAAGCCAAAGTGAATAGGAAGCGTTGACGCTGATGACCCGCGTGAATGGGGCGTAAATTGGTAAAATTATTCCTTCAAACAGTTTCATTCTGCCACACTACAAATTAGATAAAATATGCTAGCTAGTTTTAATAGTTGGACTACTAAACAACAACAACAACCCTTTATTCAATTGAGGAACCCTATATATCGTAACATCACTGACATAGATTATAATATATGCATAGATATTTTAAGTCATTACAGTTCAAAAGACTTGTAATAAGCCCTTGTAACTCTCCTTGGATTTTCCCATGAAGTTTAAAGGGTCTTGAATTCGGCGATTGGCAGCCAGAGTAAATAGAGGAATAAATGTGAGACATGTGCTCTAGTTCATTAAAGACCACTGTCACTGCTGATTCGGGATCAGCTGCAGGGGCTTTATGGTGTTGGTTTGCAAGACCAAGAGCGTACTGCAATAGTCCAGTATAGAAGTTGAGTTGTAGGACACTATGCACTGTCATTTGTGTGCTGATCTCCACGTGAATCTTAATACTCTTTAAGATTTCCACAGGTGAAATATTTCTAGGCTCTTTTTCTGTAAAAAAAAAAAAAAAAAAAAAAAAGTTTGGTTTGTTCCCCGGTTTTCCCATTCTTCATTCTCCACCATCAGGTCTGCAATAAAAGAAAAGAGAAAAGATTTTTGATTTACCCTAACAACCCACAGAAAAATGTTAAGCAAAAAAAGGAAATAATTCATGTACAAGTAGTCAGCAGCTGCAAAAATAAACAATATTTAAGCACCTTTTAACAACTTTCATAAAACTGTTGTGTAACAGCAGGGGTGCTCAACCCGGTTCTTGGAAGGTTCCGGCAGAGTTCAGCTCCAACCCTAATCAAACTCACCTGGACAGCACTTGATAATTAAAACGCAGGTGTGTATGATATGGGTTGCAACTGAAATCTGCAGTAAGGTAGATCTCCAAGAACAGGGTTAGTCACTCATGCATTACAGCCTTACTCCAATATCAATTGAACTCATTTTCCCTAAAACTCTACAGATACCCCTTAAAATCACAACATGAAAGTTTGTTTGAAATCTTTGCAAAAAAAAAAAGCATTCACATTTCCCTGACACTCTAAACCAGTGTTTCCCAACCCTGTTCCCGAAGGCACACCAACAGTACACATTTTCAACCTCTCCCTAATCCAACACACCTGAATCAACTTATCATAACATCAGAAGAGACTCCAACACCTGAAGTTAATGGGTCAGAAAAGGGAGACATCCAAAATATGTACTGTTGGTGTGCCTCCAGGAACAGTTTTGGGAAACACTGCTCTAAACCACAGGTGTCAAACTCAATTCCTGGAGGTCGAAGCTCTGCACGGTTTAGTTCAAAACCTAATTACACCTAAACCTAATCACACCTGATAAAACTAATTGAGTCCCTCAGGTTTGTTTGAAATCTAGAGGCAAGCGTGTTGGAGCAGGATTGGAATTAAACTGTGCAAGGCTGCAGCCCTCCAGGAACTGAGTTTGACACCCCTGCTCTAAACTGTGCTCAGGTGCATCTTGTGATGTTCCTACAACGTGACTGGAGTACACCAACTTGGGAGCACAAACTGAGCCATAACGAACAGGGAATTATCTGTAGATCTCTGAGTCAAGATTGTATCAGGCACAGAAACTTGTGTAGAATGGAAGCCTGAATAAATTTAAAGTTGCACCAATAGCACTCTCCTAAAGTGGCCGCCGGCACAAACTGAACAATCAGAGAGAAGGGCCTTCTTAAGATCTTAAGGAATACTCCAAACTAAATTAAAACGACGTCAATTTGAAGAAATACCAGCCAAAAGTTAGTTCTGGCAGTTTAAATCTGCTCACCATAACAAATGTTTGGAGGAGTTTATCTTGGCTGATTACGCTATAAATTGCTGTGTTCAGGAATTCTTTTGGAGTCTTCAATGATTTGCATCTCATATCCACAGAGGTCAGACAGTTAAACAACATCCAAAACAAAACCACCAATTAGGAAGACGAATAAACACTGTAGGGTCGAGTAGTCGAGCTGGTACAGATTATCCACACCTGTATGATTGCTCGCAGAGAGGTTTTAAAGACTCTGGTGGGATCACACAGGACATGAAGTTCCACTGCATTGCACAACATCTTTGAAGTATTTCTAATAAGTTCCATTGGTTGTCAAATAGAAACCAATGAGGAATATAGTGTCCCACAGTGGCACTTCTCACCTGATGTGAAAGCATATTTGACAAAAGGCATTTGCGGAACTTTCATGCCATGAGAAACAATTCTCTGGTCTGATGAAACAGATTGATCCCTTTGTCTGAAGAAAAGCAGACAGCTCTAGTCAACTGACCAATACCATCTCTTCAGTGATCATGGCGGAGCAGCATCAGCTGTGGGGATGGTTTTCATAGCAGGTTCTTTGAGACTAGTCAGAGTCAAGGGAAAGATTGCTGTGTTCAGTGAACAGAGACCTTCTTGATTAAAACCTTATCCAAAGCACTCAGCCTCAAATTGGGGAGATGATTCATCTATCAATAGGAAAACAACCCTAAGCCCACAGCCAATACAACAAAGGAGTGGCTATGTAAAAACTGTGAATGTCCTTGAGTGGCCCAGCCAGTGCCCAGACCTAAACATCTCTGGAGAGATCTAAAAATGGCTGTGAACTAATACTAGTGGACTCTTGCTTTAAAACTTGCAAAGATTTTAAACTGAACATTTTCGCATTGTCGTTAAAAGATATTGAATATTCCATCACATGTAAAAAGTGAGGCGCTGTGACTTCTTCTGATTCGAATACCTCCCGAAAGTTTAAAATGTTAACAACGGAGATTAATGGAGATGAAGTCCTATTTGCAAGCATAAGTAAAAATAGCCAACCACCATGTCTATGACATTCTGAAATATACTTTTGCTAAACGGGTGGTAGGGTAATCGGTTGTGTATATAGGAAGTGGCTTGGCTGCTGCCAGTGAAGATTTACCAATAGCTAGTTGTCATTAAGATTTTTTTATGAGCAATCTTTGTGATATAATTATTGTTGATTTCTATCCACCACATTATTTCAGTGAGAAAATATACAAAAAAAACAAATAGACTTACCACACTCAATGAATTTGTTGCAAGCAGTCATCATCATCTGCTTTGATGTCCTTCGATGAAACTTCAGCAGTGTGTAATTTCTGATGTTCTTTTAATTCGTCCATCAGAGTAAAACTCTGTCCACATTCAGAACATGAACGCGGCTTCTCCCTTGTATGAACTCTAAGGTGGGCCTTTAGCTTTGAAGCACACGAATATGCTTCATCACACTGATCACACTTGTGCGCATTCTCTCTAGTGTGGACTATCATGTGTTGTTTAAGGTTTGATAATTGCGAAAAACTCTTCAGACACTGATCACACGTGAACGGTTTTTCTCCAGTGTGAGTCCTCTCGTGTATTTTCAGATCTCTTGACAGACTGAAAGTGCTTTCGCAGTATGAACATCCATAAGGCTTCTCTCCGATGTGAATCCTCATGTGTGCTTTCAGGGATTCTGACCTGGTGAATTGCTTCTCACAGAATGCACACTTGAAAGGTTTCTCTCCAGTGTGACTCATCTCATGCGTTTTCAGGTTTTGCAGCTGACTGAATCTCTTGTCGCAGTATGAACACTGGTAAGGTTTCTCTCCGGTGTGGATCCTCTCATGTATTTTCAGATCTTTAGACAGATTGAATCTGCTTTCGCAGTATGAACACCCATAAGGCTTCTCTCCAGTGTGAATCCTTTCATGCGTTTTCAGGGATTCTGATCTGCTGAATGTCATGATGCAGAACGAACACTTGAAAGGTTTCTCTCCTGTGTGAATTCTTTCATGCATTTTCAGAGATTCCGACCGACTGAATCCCATGTCGCAGTGTGAACACTTGAAAGGTTTCTCTCCAGTGTGAATCCTCTCATGTGCTTTCATGGATTCTGTCCGGGTGAATCTCATTTCGCAGTGTGAACACTTGTAAGGCTTCTCGCCAGTGTGAATCATCAGGTGCCGTTTCAAATGTCCAGCTGTAAGAAAAGCCTTATCACATGCAAAGCACATAAATTCTTTCACACCAGTGTGAATCACCTCATGTCTTCTTAAAATCTGTAGATGTGTAAAACACTTCCCACACACGGAACAGGAGTAAGGCTTCTCGTTTGTATGAACTCTACGATGGTCCTTCAGCTCTGATGCCTTTATAAACATTTTGCTGCATTGATCACATTTGTGTGGCTTCTCTCCGGTGTGGATCATCATGTGTTGATTAAGGTATGCCGACTGTCTGAAACTCTTCCCACACACAGTACATGTGTATGGTTTCTCTCCCGTGTGAATCGTCAAGTGAAACTCGAGACTCCGTTTGCATTTGAAACTCTTTCCACACACATCGCAGGTCACACCTTTACTGACATGAAGTGTCTCGTCTTTCTTCACCATCAGGTCTGAAATCAAAATTAAATTTAATATATTACATTACAGGGAAATGTGTAAGACCGGAAGCTTAATTGAAAAATAAACTATCTGACTCCATAAAACAATTTTATTGATGAAGCTTTAGAAGTCTTAAAGCAGGCAAAGTTATTGCTATACATTTTTAAAGTGTACTGACAGCAGAATGGAACAACAGTGCATAAAAGAACTCAACCCGCTCTTCCCTGCTATTTGGTACCGCTTCAGTGTGGGAGGGATTACAGTTATGTGCATTGCCTCCACTATCCTCTACATCAGGGATCACCAAACTTGTTCCAGGAGGTCCAGTGTCCTGCAAATTTTAGGTCCAACCCTAAATCAAACACACCTGAACAAGCTAATTGAGGTCTTACTAGGTATAGTTGAAACACCCAGGGAGGTGTGTTGAGGTAAGTTGGAGCTAAACCGTGCAGGGCACCGGACCTCCAGGAACGAGATTGATGACCCCTGATGTAGAGCATATGCCTCAAACTCAATTCCTGGAGGGCCACAGCTCTGCAGTATTGCTCCAACAATATCAAACACAACTGATACAAATAATTGAGGTGTTTAAAAGAGTCATGAACCCCTTCATGTGTTTGATCAGGGTTGGAGCAAAACAGTGCAGAGCTGTGGCCCTCCAGGAATTGAGTTTGAAGCCCATGCTCTACATCAGGGGTCATCGATCTCGTTCCTGGAGGTCCGGTGCCCTGCAGGGTTTAGCTCCAACTTGCCTCAACACAACTGCCTGGGTGTTGCCAAGCATACCTATTAAGATCTTGATTGGCTTGTACAGGCGAGTTTGATTAGGGTTGGAGCTAAAATCTGCAGGACACTGGACCTCTAGGAACAAGTTTGGCGATCCCTGCTCTACATCATTCTGTATCACCTTCTCCACACATTTTATGACAACACAAGATGATTGCCAAGTTCCATCCATCAATCATCAACTGTTTAACTAGGAGCAGCAGTCTCCACAAGGAATACCAAATCCCTACTGCCATCACTTCATCCAGCTTTTAAGAGGGACCCCAAGGTATTCCCAGGCAAGCTGTTAGAAAGTTCCTTTAACATGTCCTGGTTCTTCCCTGAGGACTCCTCCATGTGGGACAAGCCCAGAACACCTCCCCAGGTAGGCGTACAGGAGGCATCAGAAACCCAAGCCACCTTAACTGACCCCTCTCGATGTGGAGGAGCAGTGGCTCTACTCCACTGACAGTGCTCCTCACTATACGTGTATGGGTCCACAATGGTAACCCGTGAAGGAAACTCATTTTGCCATGTGTATCTGCGATCTTGTCCTTTCAGCATGACTCGAAAGGTAAAGACCATGGATGAGAGTAGGAACTTAAATTGACCAGTAAATCTAGAGATTTGCCTTTGGCTCAGCTATTTCTTCACAACAGATTAGTACATTGAATTCATTGCTGCTGCACCAATCCCTCAGTCAATCTCACATTCTATCTTTCCCTCATTTTTGAAAAAGACCCAAAGATACTTGGGCAACAACTCTCCTCAAACCTGGAAGGGGGTAAGGAATCTGCTCAAGCCTGGAGATGGCAAGACACTATTTTATGGTTGAGCATTGTTGCCTCAGCTTGTAGGTGCTGATTATCATCCCCACTGCATCAGTCAACTGCAAACCATCCCAGAAGCTTCAGGTTCAATGAAAGCAACAGGAAAACATCTGCAAAAAGCAGAGATGTAATCTTGCGGTCCCTGAACAGGCCCCAGGTTGCGCCTAGAAATTTGGTGCGTTACAATTATGAACAGAACCAATCAGAGCCGCTCTGTTAAGGGTTGTCTGGTCTCTCTACTTGCAGAGCAGTATGTTTGTATGCATTGCTGGCAGTAAATCAAATTTGGTTCAAGACTTTTAGGTTGTATGCCATTCCCGTGTGGTCACTTGCAGTTCATTTTGTCTGTGTGTTTGTGTGTGTGAATCTGGAGCTTGGTTCACATTGCTGGGAGCAAGTCAAACTTTCAGATTTTATGCCATTATTGTAGGGTCGCATGCGGGGAGAGAGAGAAAGAGAGAGAGACAGAAAGAGCTTTAGCAGAAGATAACTGCATTTCTGTTTAATTGGTTACAGTCTATAAGAGGTACAAATGAGTGTTCTAAAAGAGTTTTATTCCCTTTTGTGCCCTGCTTTTTCACATGCATGTGCATTCTTGGGCTTGTTTGAACCAGCTGTGTGTGGACTACTGTTTAGTGTCCTCAAATTTTTCCATCTTACTTGGGCAATATTATAAACACTCAGATGTTACAAAATAAAATAAATGTTTAAACCTCATCTACCCCAGAGAGTCTACAGTCTTTGTTCTTTCAATTTTTTTGGTTTGTTTTATAAAAGCTAATATTTATGTTGTTATTGGGAGTATCCACAAATAAAAAGACAAACTGTTCTCTTATCTATTTGACCAAAATGACAGAATTTTGAAGTTTTTTGCTGCCATTTGAAAAGGGAGTATAAGTATACCAGCATATTTGTTGACAACACAAGTTGGATCTTTTATACAGTGAATAATGCATACTTTTAATAATCCACCATTGAAGTCATCGTCATCTGTGTCGTGGACGAAGAGGGTTGGGGAGTCAAAAACGAAAAGGGTTTGGAAATCGCGAAAGTAGAGGGATCGGTAAAAAGGCGCCGGATCAGATTTCAGAGGTTTCGGCTTGTTCCGACACAAATTAGATTTCTAGAACTCCTAGAATAGCCGTAGTCAGTTCCTCCAGGATTTAGCGATCGCTGAATTTATCACAAAATGAAGAAAACTTTGCTGATCTCACATTTTTTCTGAAGTGCCACAGATTTCCTGCAAATTCAGAGTCTAGAAGCCTTCTATTACATCAGGGGTGTCCAAACTCTGTCCTGGCGGACCGGTGTCCTGCAGATTTTAGCTCCAACTTGCCTCAACACACCTGCAAGGACGTTTCTAGAAAGCCTAGTAAGAGCTTGATTAGGTACTCTAGGTATGTCTGACTGGGGTTGGAACTAAACTTTGCAAAACACAGGCCCCTCCAGGACCAAGTTTGGACATGCCTGTATTACATCATAACAACACTGATTCACCCAAAACAAAGGCCATGTGGATGCAAACAAGCCTCGCCAAAGCATGATTTTACACACATCCTGATCGTAGGGAGCAGTATATACCTTTACACTGGTCTGTAACTTGGCATTTAACTAGAAGAATAAGACAATATTACTTGCATATGATTAATGCATTTGGTTGCATTTTTTTTTCAAGATGTACTGTTGACATGCTGTTAATAAAATGCATTGTTTACATTCTTATGTTTATGGCTTCATACATTGTTGGCACGCTCTAAATATGACAAATAGCTACAAGCTATGAAAAAAGAAAAGATTCTTGTAAAAGAAACTTGTTGGCACTTTAAAATGTACTTTATTATTATTACTATTATTATTATTATGTTAATGAGTTTAATTGTTGCTTGTTTACATATGAAATACTCAAATAAAGTGTTATTTTATTTTACAGAACTCAATGTTCGGGTCTTCATTAACATGCAGATGCACCAGATCAGAAATGCAAGCTTGTGTGAAAATTTCCACATTTCAAAGGATACAAAGTTCAAAACTGATGAACTCTGACCTGCGAAGTCATGCCATTTAAAGGCATGAGACAAATAGAAAAATCAAAACAATGGCGTTCATATAATTCACTATTTTAATATATGGCAAGAAGCTGCAGCTTATGCGAAAGATGATGTACAAACCTGACTCTTTAAATGAACACCTCTCAAAAACACACAAACAGCAAAAGACATGGGCATCAGCCTTCGGCCAAGAGGAGTTTATGAATACAAATAAATCCAAATGAGTTCAATTAAGTAAAGGGAAAAAAAGTAATAAATGAGGTTTAATTTCTTAACTATTCAAGGCTATTAAATAAATTAAGTCCTTTTTGTTGATATTTTCCAGAATAAGTACCTATAATAAATAACTATTTTCTTAATTTAAAATAAAACTACTCGTATCGTAAAGTTGAATTTTATACTTTTATACATGTCAGGTCATATTTATATTTGTAGCTCTGTGTCCGGCAGACAGGACAGGCCTTTTCCATCAAAAAAATAAAATAAAATTATTTCTGAAAGTCTAAATGTTAACCAAGCAGAATATTTAATAGATAAATTGTCAATTTTATGAATGAATCCATTTCTTAATGTATTAAATAAAATAAAACCACCCCACCCAAAACGCTGCCTTTTAACTCGTGCAAGCCAGTGGAGTTTTTCGGAAACAATCCTGTACAGTTAACAACTGAATCAAAATGCATCATGGATCGATTATGATAGATTCTATACATTTAAATAACAATAGGACACTAAATTAAATTAAAAACTCTAATGGATGCAATATTTTTCATGTTCACAAACAACACAACCAGCTACTGTAGCTAATTACAGAAACATTCAAAAATAAATCAATATTCTGCTCGTTTCAATTGATGAACCAGATACAAATATAAATGCAAAATAAAACACTTTAAATCATATTTATTTTGGACATTTGATGTCGATCAACCCTAATTTCACTGACTATTGCATAGAAAGCATTTACAGAAAGACAAATAAGAGACAGGGTTTACTGTAGACTATAACTATAGAAGAAACGTTTATGCATTATTGAAGATTCAGGAATAAACACCAACCTGTTTGTTTTTCAGTCTCTTCCTCTTTGATTGCGGAGGGTTCTGGATCACTCATCTTCTCACTGTCCTTCAATAAACTCATGATATTACGTCAGATTTAACTGTGGATTTAACCTGAAATGCTCGTCTTCACTTGTAGACTGATGAGAATAATCCAGTATTTACAGCTGAACTGAAGGAGGAGGAGCAGACCTGCAAAGTTAATAAATAAATCAGTTACTGGCTTAGCTTTTTATATAAATGAACGATTTGTATTCTACCATGTATTTACATTTAGCCATTTAGAAAGATCCCATAAAAAAGGAGAAAATGAGTTTAAACGTTAAACATATTGATTATAAACAATATTTAAAATCAGACAACAAATTACATTTCAATTTCCACATGATATAGCTGCACATACAATACTGTCAATAGTAATATCCAGGCCTGTAGCCAGGGTGGGGTTTGGGTGTTGGGCTGGGCGATTAATCGAAATCGACATTGACAACCTATAATTGATCAAATTTTTCCAGGACAATACTTTCCCTACCATGTGTGGAGTCACATGACCCCGCTCTGTTTAGGCTAATTTATATTTATTATATCATTTATAATTGTATTATTCTGATATTACACTTCTGCCAAGCGCAGTCTGGCGCAAACTTCGCTTACCCACGCACCTCTCAAAAAAGTAACCACACGTCACAACGACGCATAGCGCAAACTTTGTGATTGGTCGGTTTGGAGGTGCCATCCACCCTCAGAGAGCTGCGTTTTAGGCAGTGCGTTTTTTCATTTCAGTTGTTCAGCGTTGATGTTTAATAAATAAACATAGATCGATGGTGTGCGTTCACTTCAATTATATTAAAATCAAGTAAAGCACCCTACATTCATTCACCCTTAATACTTGTAAAATGTGAACATATTTACTGTACAAAATTTGTTGGTGGACTATAAGGCCAAAAAATAAATAAATAAACAACCATTCATTAATTGTAATTACGGTAAAATGTTCAATTAATCGAGATTTTGATTTTAGGCCAAATCACCCAGAACTATTCAGGTGGTTTAAAAGACCCACTCCTCACTGACAAAGGTGCTGAACTTGTCCCATACATAAGCTCCTTTGCCCTATTTTGACTGCTATGTCATAATAAATTGTGAAAATAACCCATCAAAAACGGCTTTAACCCTTTGATTTAACCCTCTACCCAACGGTTGACCAAGTTTTGACCGTTTAAAATAATGACTGTCAAAGTAATTTAAGGAATGATGGTTTTAAATAATGGCTTACACACGCAGCATTGTTGATTTACAAAACAAAATACAACAAACATCCTGTTGCACTACTACACTTGATTTGGGTTTTATTGTAAAAACAAAAACAAGAAAGCATGTTAAAAGGAGAATCTGAAATATTATGGCACAAAAAAAAAGATTTAGTATTGGAAAATGTTTTGTTTTGAATATTTTTGTTTTAGATAAATTGGTCTTACACTTCTTATTTTTCATAGTATATGTATTAAGCCCAGTACTTTTACCATAAACCAACATAATCAACCATTTTGTGGAGGCTGATATTTATTAATTAGGGGATGTGTTGGAAAAAATAACGCACCGAGTGTGTTAACTAGCGACATTAGGAGTTAAGAAATGTAATCCAAACATTGTTTTCTTGGTGGGGTAGCTAAAGGGTTAAGACCAATCAGAATCCTGTGTCGGCTCTCGGTACAGAATTTGGGACACCAAATTGAGCACGCTGTGTCTTCCCATTCTAAAGTCTCGTCGTGCCAAATTCGGCATCCCAAATTCTGACAGAGGCCCCGTTTATACTAATGTTTTGATTTTAAAATAGAATGAACATGGTCCACACTGGCGTTTCACCTAGCATTAGTGAACAACTCTGTCCACACTACACCGCTGAAAACGCACATCATGTGACGACACACACTCTGGCATGCACTGCAGCATATGTGCGCATCTGAGCTCCAGGAGGTCAGCGGTGCTTTGAGCACTAAGGAATCTACCGCTGGATCTAATCTCACTACATTAGTTAAACATGATATTTAAATTCATAACGTTGTCTATATCTAATGGCATATTCCCAGACTTTGGTCTTTTGAATCTATTATTGTTCTCAGGTAATGTGTTTCGGCTGAGCGCTAAGATAAGTTAATAATGTAACCGCGTACACTGATATTGTGTAGATTAAAGCAAATTAGTTGATTAGCCATTTCTAATGTTGTACAAATATTTTACAGCCATTCTAGATGTCATTTTGATCTCTCAGAGTATAAAGTTTATCTGAGTCGTTTATTAAATGATCGTTTGACGTTTCTCTCACGGCTGTGCGCGTGCACAGTCAGCTGCGAAATGATAATGCAAAAACTCATACGAATAGCAGCAACTTTAGTACGTGAAAGTAAAACCTGAATCCTGGACATTTTAGAAGATTTAGAAACTGCAGTCGGATGCATTTTGGCAGAAAAGGTGCATCTCTGTGGGTCTGCAGAGCACGCGAGAGTTCCTGTGTGAGTGACAGATCATGCACACAGAACCAGCAGTAGGAAACGTGCAGAGCAAGAGAAGATTTTCCACTGGATAATCAATCACCGAATATATCTCCTCATATCTGTTTGCTATTACCCAGTGCACACAATTGGAATAGCAGTATATTTTATTGAAAAATTGCAGATCACAGAATTCTCGCAGGCCGCATTAAACTCGTTTGCAGGCCTGATCCGGCCCGCACGTTTGACACCCCTGATTCTAAACATAAATACATTTTTAAAAATAAATTAAAATATTAAAAATAAATATTAAAAATAATTAAACCTATGGTGCTATCTGTACCTATATTTGTCAATTTGTGTTCTCTATCAACTTAGTTTTTATTCCCTTTATTAGGCTGGGTTTTTTTGGTCTGTCATTTTGTTACACTGTGGATGCTTCTGTCATAAAAAAATTATTTATCTTATGTGTAAACATACCTGACAATAAAATCTATTTCTATTTCCAGGGTTTATGTAGGTTTTACTAAGATAAATTTAAGACATTTTAAGACCATCATCAGTGACATTTTAGACTTATACAGGACTAAATGCTAAGGATTTTAATTTAAATATATCCCAGTTGGAAAAGATTTTCACTTGCCCCATCAAAAAATTATTAGAATGTAATAGACTTTATAACATAGTAATCTCTCTCTCTCTCTCTCTCTCTCTCTCTCTCTCTCTCTCTCTCTCTCTCTATATATATATATATATATATATATATATATATATATATATATATATATATATATATATATATATAGGTCAGGATGGTATCCTCAGCAAATAAATGGAGAACTACTGTAAGCAAAGTAATTAAATGTTATTTGTAAATAATAAGTTAAGTTTTCTTGTGATGGATTGTTGGTGATTGTATTGGTGTTAATGGCCAGATTGGGCAGCTATACATGAAGAACAGAAAACTAAGAACTGTTAATAAAAGATTTAAGACCGACAACACAATATTTCAGTAGATTTAAGACTTTAAGGCCTAAAAACCAGCTTTTGACATGAAATAAAGAGGATTTCAGCAGCTCTGGTTATATTGATGAGCCTCAAAAACCCTTAAAATCTTCAACAGATTAGCTCACTTTATCACGAGTGTGAAAGAAAACATTAGCCTATTCCCCACACCGCTATATTTAAAATACAACAAATCATATGAGTTTCCTAAAATAACTAACGTTTCAAAGAACAACAATGAAATGCTAAGCTAGCTCGCTATCTTTGCATGTGCCACGTAAAATATGTGAAAAGCGGAAACATCCGACCGTAGTAATGGAAACATCGTCGGTGAAACGCGTTACAACACCTCTCTACAAGCAGCTGCTTAAAACTGGCAAATGCTTCACATCTGGGTAAAGAACAAATGTTAAAACACCAAATACTGCTCACCTCGGCTTCCTTGGATCCGAAAATACGGCTAGCTTATTTTACAACATGGCGATCGAGACCGGAGAGTGGTAGTTCTTCTTCTGGTTGTTTTGTGGGCGGTCCGCATACTTAAACAGAGCATTACCGCCATCTACTGTGGGGGTTGGGTCTCCGGGCCTGCAGCTTCATAATGTTTTCCAGACTGAGCTTTCGATATTGCTGCGTGTTGCTTATTGATCTACAAGCTCATGTCCTTCACAGCCGAGAGAGAAAGATAGCCCGTTCCCTCCACTGAATTAAAAATAAATAAATAAATAATAATAATAATAAACATATGTCACAATTTTGAGGTATAAAGTCACAATTCTGAGTTATAAAGTCACAATTTTGAGTTATAGTTAAAATTCTATGTTATAATGTCAAATTCTGAGTTATAATGTCAAAATTCTGAGTTATTAAGTCAAATTCTGAGTTATCTCAGTGCACCATAGTAATCCGTGACTACGTTTACATGGACACCAATAATTCGATTTTAATGCGATTAAGACAATACTCTAATTAAGAGTCGACCATGTAAACAGCCATTTTAGATTTGTTTAATCAGATTAAGGTCATAATCGAACTAAAGAGAAAAGGAATTAAGACATGTGGAGTATGCCGATTTTAGTCGCATTATTGAAGTGCATTACAGACATGTAAACAACTTAATCGAAGTATTACTGTCATGTAGGACTTTTCGCTGCGTTTTGCGACAAGATAGTCCACACCCACATACCCACAGCTGTCTGACACCTACCAGGTCAGTGCAGACCACAGACACCTGCATCGTGAAATGCCAGCCTGATTTTACAAGGAAACGCAAGTATTTTTGTCAGTTTAGTGGCTAATTCGTACAAAAATGTACGATTTTAAAAAGGAGGCGTGGCACCAAACCCCACCCCTAACCCCAACCGTCATTGGTTGATGAGCAAATCGTACTAAATTGTACGAATTAGATCAAACGAATTTATACGAATTAGCCACTAAATCAAAAAGTTACGAATTGCCGAGAGATTGCGTTGGAAATGCAGAGGTTTTTTCTTCCATTCAGCATGCGGTATGAACTTCCATTAAAACAACACTCTTCCAGCAGTTCATAGTTGCATCCAATATCTCATTTGTCACGGAGAGTGTGCATGAAATATCTGTGAATGAAAGTACCAAACTGCAGTTAAAGCTGACAAATTGAAAATGAAACACCTGAAATTGCATGAAACTCCAGAGGAAATGCGGGTGGCGCAATGACATTAATCCAATTATGTGCTTTAACTGGGCCCACACGAAATCTGCGCGCACAGAACTCCGCAGATATTCAGCCCATCATTAATTCTGTTTATTTACTTGAGTAAATGTGTGTAAATCTTTATTTATTCCGTTTTTAAATTACAGTAATATTATTGACTGATGAGAAAATGTTCATCTGATATATGTTCAATGCAGTTTGTACAGTAATATTTGATTGTCTTTTAGTGGATATATTATATGAGAGACTTGCTTTGTTTACCAAATAAAGTGAATCTAATTGGATTTGCATTTTAAACATTAAATAAAAGTTTAAAAGATTTTTTTTTCATATATTAAGGTTTTAGTTATGATACTTCCAAAATAATTACGCAGATTTTAAAGGGCACCTATGGTAAAAAATCTACTATTCAAGCTGTTTGGACAGACATATGTGCATGTATGGTGTATAGACCATCATATTGGGGTGATAAAAGCACACCCAGTGCTTTTTTTTTTCAATTTAACAACATGATCCTCTCTCTCCTCCGTCTGTCTGTCAGACTGTTGCAAACACAGAGCGGGTGAGCTCATGGCCCCGTCCCCTTGTTACATTGGGCGGGAAGCCGAAACTAATTTACATGTGAAGCAACACACCCATAAATCAGGGAACTGTGGACACGCCCCCAACATGACACTTTTTAACACATTATAATAAAACAATCTGAATTGTGTTTTAAACTGAACCTAAACTGACACACTCAGAACAACCATAATATTAATATTAAATCAGAAAAAAGAGGTAAACTATGTGCCCTTTAAGTCAAAATTTTCTGCAGAAATCGCAAAAAACGTCCGCAGATTTCGTCTGGCCCTAGCTATAACATGTAAAACTGGATCATGAAAGTAACACTCCAAAAGCAACTCATGTAAACACATTAGTCTTATTCTCTTTATTAGATTAAAGCAAATAATTTGATTACTGATGTATAGCAACGAAGTAGAACTACTTCACTACTGCACTTAAGTACTTAAAGCCAGTATCTGTCCTCTACTGCAGTTTTGTTTTTCTCTCCTACTTTCACTTCAGTACATATTTTCCATGAGTTTAATACTTTTACTCTGATAGATTTATTATGTGCTGCATCGTTACTCGTTACTAGGGGTGTCAAAATTATTGATATCAGTTCAGTAATAGATCATAACAGGTTATTACATATTGACGTCATTTATCTCCTATGCACGATGACCGCAGTAGAATACTATGGTGAAGGAGGTGAGGGTGAGTAAATAACGCTCTTACTACAATGAAGGCAGCACAGAACACGAGCCGCTATTTCACTACTATGGAGAAATGTTGTAAAACTCCATCTTTACCACTCTCTCTTTGGACATTTGACCCGCTGGCGTGTTCATGAGGTAACTTTTCCTCTCCTCTTGGCTGTTAAAGCGATACTTGCGGATACACACATGAGCGTGCCTGAGGTGCGAGTGCACTGTGTCTATTACAGATTACCTGTGATAACCGCGTAATTATGCACATACAGACACTAACCGCAGATGTTCTTCCCGCCATCGGTGTACAGCGCTTTTATTTCTAAAGCCGATCGCAGGCCTTTCTGTTGAGCAGGTGAAGACAATGACCAATCATAGGGGTGTAAGACCTCGCCAGTCAGCGCTGAAAAAGCAAGCGGGATAATATTGACATGAGTTTATTAGCTATAAATGCTCATGCTGTCTTCTGTGCATGTGTTGGAGTTTTGTTTGATACTTTCAGAGTGTTTTCTTTGAGCAGGTCAAATTAAGGGGACAGTTCATATTTCTGACTGCTGTATTAAAGAACAATACTGTATTACGAATAATATATAATATTAATATATTTATAGATTTAAAAAAATTATAATTCTTGTGTTGTGAAGAAAAAAATCGGATTATGTATGGAAAGCATCGCCAATACACCGAGATATTGAATTAAACCAAATCGATGGCATGATAATCATAACTAAACCGTGAGACCTGTGTATTTTCACACCCCTACTCATAACAATCATAGACCTTTTTCTTGGCTGCTGCATGGAGGGCGCCATAGTGACCAGCGTCTTCCAGTAGAATGTTTAGAAGTTCCGTTTACAGCGTTTACAACTGGTAATCTGCGATCCGAAAATGGGTTTCAATAGTGTTTTGTGTGTATTACGAAATGTTTTTATGAGACACAACTTTGAAAGGTGTGTGTTAAAGCCGTTATAATCTGTCAGATCTGTGATTCAAGCGCGAGAGAAAAACAGTAGCGTAAGCCATGTTTCTTGTCGTTCTGCTTAATCACGTGCCCCAAAAAGATATTTAAAATAAACAAAACAATATGACGTCTTTTGACTGCTTTCTTTAATAACTGTATTACACAATACTTCTACTTTCACTTTCAGTACTTGAGTAGTGAATTTTGAAATAAACTACTTGCAATACTTAAGTACAAAAAATGTTGAATACTTTAGTACATCCACTTAAGTATTAAAGAGCACTTCAACTTCTACTCACGTAACATTTGATAGAGCACTTGTACTTTTAATTAAGTCTAGATCTCCAGTACTGTATACATCTCTGCTGATGTCCATGTAAACAGTCAGTGTCTACAGCATGCAAGCTCTGAGAAGATGCATATGAATAAAATCCTCACAGTCCAATACAGACATGAAAGTTGAGCCACAAGCTTGTTTTTTAGCTTCGAAAGATTGACGAGATTTAATTATAAAAGCGAAACCTAAAATTACTTACATTATTTCACCATTTGCTGAATATGAGGCCCAAAGGAGAGAGTGTTATATTAATTAAGATTCCAAGATACCTGTACTGGGAAACACATTTATTTCTGAACCTTGAGACATGGTAAAAGAACAGAGGCTGAATGAAGACATGAAACACCTGTTTCACATGAGAAAATGTTTTGCTGTATTGACGTCACGTGTGCTGCTTTTTATGGAATAAAATCGCTGTCATAAATATTTCGGGCTTAAATAAAATTCACGCATCCGTAATTATAAAATCGTAAAGGAAAACGGAGCGTACTCGTAATTTTACGAGGGTACAATTTCAAAACCTGCGATTAGACCAGACACAGATACGACATTTTCTTTGTCTGTTTGTATACGACTGATAAATTTACGATCTGTGTACTTTACACACACGAATTACAGTTTCTCCACGGACACGAAGTCCTGATTACGAGTACGAATCAAACAGCGACACTTCACTGTCAAAATTACATCACCGCTGTCACAGGCATTAATAAACAAGCGAGAGTCATCGATCACAATGGCGCGCCTGCTGGACACTCGAGTTCCACACACACTGTCTCGGGCAAGATTTCTCTTATTCCCTCTTTGAGAAATGTCCGTCTAATCGCAGGTTTTGAAATTGTACCCTCGTAAAATTACGAGAACGTTCCGTTTTCCTTTACGATTTTATAATTACGCATGCGTGAATTTTATTTACGCACGAAATATTTATGACAGCGATTTTATTCCATACTTTTCTCCAGTGTGGGTTTTCATGTGTGTTTTAATCTGATTAAAGTGTGTGAAACTCTTCAGACACTGATCACACGTGTACGGCTTCTCTCCAGTGTGAATCCTCTCATGTACTTTCAGGTCTCCTGACCGTCTGAATCTCTTGTCGCAGTGTGAACACGTGTACGGTTTCTCTTCAGTGTGAATCCTCTGGTGTTTCTTCAAAGCCTGAGCTGTAATAAAAGTCTTCCCACACTCCAAGCACACATGCTCTTTCACTCCAGTGTGGATCTTCTGATGTTTTCTTAAACTTGACTGCGTTGCAAAACTCTTTCCACACTCAGAGCATGAATACGGTTTCTCTTTAGTGTGAACTCTCAGATGGTTCTCCAGGTGTGAATGAATCAAAAACGTTTTGCCGCATTGATCACATTGGTGTGGTTTCTCTCCAGTGTGGATCATCATGTGTATTTTAAGCGCTGATGATTGTCTGACACTCTTTCCACACTGAGTGCATGTGTACGGTTTCTCTCCAGTGTGAATCCTCATGTGAAACTGGAGACTCTGTTTGGATCTCAAACTCTTCCCACACTCAGTGCAGGTGAAACTTTTCTTGTCTTCTCTTCGCATTAAAAACATACCTTCAGTCAATAAATGAGGGATTTCCTCAGCTTTTACAGGTGTCTCCTCCTCATTGTCTTCAATAAAGTCTAAAATCAAAGTTAAAAAGGTTTAGTTATTAGACAGTCATAAACAATTGGAACAAAATGTGAAGTGAAAAGACTTTATATATATATATACACATTTAATTCTCAGAAAATGAAGTGAATAAAAGACTCTTTACAATAGTGTATTTATTTTTCTGTGTTTTTATTTAATATAATTTCCTAGTGCACAATTAATCAGATGAACTGCTCAAAGCTCTTATTGTTCATCAGCCTCAATACTGAAAAATCAGGAATAAACACCAACCTGTTTGCTCTTCAGTCTCTTCCTGTTTAATTCTGCAGGGTTCTGGATCACTCATCTTCTCACTGTCCTTCAATAAACGTTCAGATTTCACTTCCTCCTGATGCTCGTCTTCACTTGTAGACTGATGGGAATATTCCAGTTATGATTATTATATTTTGATTATGTCACACACATGGGGGAAGTTGCTTTTACTGATAATACATCACAATAATGTTGTATGAAGTAGTTAATTTTAATAGCAGTCTCATTTATGTAAACGGCTGGTTAAGTCTGAAACTCGCCACAGGGTGTTCGGGAAGTTAAAATATGAGAGACTCGTTTATTTGTCACCACAACAACTCAACTCCTATGTTATATACAATAAATAAACACTAGACAGCTTTATCTGTCACATTTGACATCAGCTGTGATCTATCTAGATATGTTCTGCGCTATATGTGTATTGTTTAGTTGTTCATATCGCGGTATATATCACAGAGAAACAAAATATCGCAATGTCAGATTTTTCCAATATCGAGCAGACCTAGTACAGAGATAACATTGATATAAGCAACTATGGATAACTTAAATGTAAAATATTTACCTAAAGCTAAGTATATTAGCATTAACTACATGAGCTAAAGCAGACCAAACTGCGCGATAATCAGCAGCAAATGTAAGCACATCACACTCGCGAATGTTAGAAATGACGGAAATAAAACACTGACCTTAAACAGACGCTAAACACCCGTAACATTACTGATATTAAACGGTAAAGTTTGTCATTCAGCAACGCTCCTCTCTCCACCTCATACTCAGCGCCGTGGGCGGGACATTTGCCTGCACGTTGATGTGTAAACGCCGATTGGCTGGCTGTATGTAGTACAGCGAAAGCTGATTGGCTGCCTGTTTGTCAATCAATCTCAGCAAGCTACAAAGATTTGTGGTGAGAATGCTTTGTGACTTTATTTATGCTTTAAAAGTTAGTTTTTAAAGTTTTAATGGTAGATCTGTGTACAGTGCAGGCCTGTAGCCAGCCAGGTAACAGAGGTGGTTCTTTTTTCTCAAAAAGTGGACATTTTTGCAATTATTCGCACATTTTAGTGACATTTTAAGCACTATTTTTAGCTGAATTAACTTGTCTGATGGTCATCATAATCACACTTGATATAAATATATTTCCTAAAGATTTAAATAAAGAAATTTGAAGAAATACTTATTTTTAAAATAAATATTTATTGCATCATATATCATATAGAAAAAAATAGGAATCTGTAAAAGTTTTAAAATAAAAACTAGTCTATTGTCATTTAATAGGCAAATAACAAACTGCACTTTCCTTAGTTTGACCATTTGAAAAAAATAAAACATTAATAGTAGTAATAATAATACAAATAATAATAAAGTAGAACTTTACTGTTTTTCTAGCCTCTCTTGTAAAAAAAATGTACATTTGAAAATTCATGGATAACCATAATCGCCGTATTGGTATTCAAATCAAGTTCAATATGGTCCACTTTTGGTCCCTCAGCTCATTTTTTGTTTTAAGCATAAGGTGCCAGACTTAGAATAAAAGTTAATTGTAAAATGATTTCTCTGTTTAAAAACAATGCAGCAGCGAAAGACAACTTCACTTACATCAGAACAGCCAACAGAGGAGTCCGCTTGGTCTTAAAGCCTTTTTCGATGGGTAATTTTCACTATTTATGATGGCATAGCAGTTAAATTAGGACAAACAAGCTCATATATGGGGTAAATTCTGGACTTTTGTTAGTGAGGGGTGGGTCTTCTGAACCACCCGAACCGCACTGGCTACAGGCCAGATAAAACTGTTTTAACACGTCATCAGTGAAAACCTTGCGCTTAAATATGGCTTAGATACATTTCTGAAGCATTTAATTGGGACCTAATTATGGCATGGAGGGCTAAATAGATAAATGTGGTGGATAAAGAGATTAATTTAGAAACAAGAGTCATGATCACAGATATAATATCAGATCAGCATTTATTATTACTGCTCTGGGCTATATGCAGGAATCCTAGAGGTAATTTCAATACCTCTTTAGGACTTTTTAAAGACCTTCTCAGAATATTTGAAGACCTCATCACCACTTCAAAAATCAGCATGATATTATTATGTTATAATCAGTATTAAACCTTTAACTTAACAGCTGTAGTTAAATAAAATCAATGGAGCGCATCCTTGCAACAGAACTTGCTACGAGGTTGTGTTCAGCGACAGGCTTCAGCCACTGTTTAAACTCCTCTTTCTCCAACATGGAGTACACAAACTTACATTTCCCCATTTCGCCGTCTGTTTCGCTCGATGGTTTCGCTGCATGTGGAGAGCGCCACTTCACCTTCCTGCATGTCGCAAAGTACGTGACATCACCCGGATGGAGGAGCTTGGCCGGATGCGCCCGGCCTGAAACAATCGTGTGGAACACTCAAGCTGTTGTTAATATTAGAAGGAAAATAAATATATTTATGCTTCGTTTGGAGTCAAACACTTTAGACAACGCTTGAACACAATTTAAGACCTTGTAAAAACACAATATAGACTTTTTAATAACTTTTAAGGTCCTTCATTTTCTTATCGCTGATTTGTCAACTTTTAATACTTTTTAAGACCCCGCAGACACCCTGTGCTTTTAAAGATACTCCTTATGCTCACTGCTTTAACCAAATACAAACAACCCCCAATCAAATGGAAAATGGAAATTAAAAAAGAAAGTAGTGATTTCTAAATCTGCTTGTACTGTGGTCCCTCGTTATTCGCCGGAGTTACGCTTTGAAAATAACTTGTAACAGGCGAAATCTGTGAAGTAGTCAGCTTTATTTATTTTTTTTACATTATTATAGATGTTTTAGGGCTGTAAAACTCCTCACTACTCACTTTCAAGAGTTACACTTAGATAATGCTCGACTATAATAGCAGGTTTGGCATGCTGTCTTGGGAGAGAACCCTGAGCTCGGAGATAGATGAGCCCAAGGTTCCCGCCTGGTCAATGAGCATTAGTAGGGATACGAGATCAGGTATTTCTCGAGAGTCCCCCATTTTATAATTTGGCTAATATGGTGGTTCTGATTGACTCAGTATGTATGCATTAAGTGCTTGTGACTGTTATTACAATTCGTACATGCTTTAAGTCTGTGGGAGGAAACTGGTGTACCCAGGGAAAACAGCCTAATCATAGAATGAGGAGAAGGGAAGGATATAGGGGATGAAGGACAAACACTAAATAATTGATTTGTGAATAAATCTAAGACAATAAGGAACCTGAAGTGTGGTTACAAAATATAAATAACATGTTCCAGTTACAATCTGACCTGACGCTTTACCACACACACACACACACACACAACTGGCCTGGAGAAAGACACAAGACTGCGCTTTTATGAATGACGACAGTACAAAACAAGCGAATTATTGTCTGATATAGCTACACAACAGATGACTGCAATTTTAGGGAAATATTTGACAGCAGTGATTGAATATTTCAGAGTACAGAGTAGCGCTGCATGATTCTGGCAAAAATGTGAATCACAATTTGTTTTGGCTTAAAATCAAGATCACGATTCTTTCTCACGATTCTGTAGATGTAAAATGAAGGTTAATATGATTAGCCTATTATTATTGTTAATTCTGAAACATATGGTAAAACAACAATGATTATATTAGGCCTATGTGTAGCTCTACTGTTGCTTAAAATGCTAAATTGGCTAAAAGCTCATTATGGTGGACTTGAACAGACTTGTCCTGTTTGTTAATTCACAGTAAAATGATGACATCAGAATATAACTATTCATAATTATAAAGTTGATTTATTATGTTTAAAGCATGTGCTTTTCATCTGTTATTGACAACATTATTAGATCATCAGTTTTCACTGATAAAATAAGAATTTTGGCATTATCAGATTCCTTCTTGCATTATATTCAACATTATATATAGGCTAGGGTTGTTATACTGAGATAGTAAACATTTATTTTCATGCACAACACTGTGTTCGCTATGAAGGAAAAAACATATCAAATGCTTGTCGAAATCATAACTGTAAAATGCGATATGATCATTTAAATGATGTGCGCACAGGTTTCACTTTCACTTCCGAGTGCGGCTCATGGCTGCTGTTACTGTGAGAAAACAAACACACATGCGAATCAAACCTCCCGCACGGCCCTCAAACGATCGCTCTGTGCAACAACCTGAACGCTATTAACTACATTACCTGTTATTCACAGCCTACGCAGGTTCTGTTCAGTAAAGTAGGCGTCATACGTGCACACACTCATTCTCAGAAGTAAACAAACAGTGCGTCAGCTCACGTGTGACTTCACGGCCACGAATACATTATTACATGAAGACAGAAATGACATTTCAAGAGTTCCCACTTAGATATGCTTGGCGTATAAAGCAGGTTTGGCATGCTGTCCCGGGAGAGAACCCTGAGCTCGGAGATATTTGAGCCCAGGGCTCCCGCCCGGTCAGTAAGCATATCAGGAAATCCGAGATCAGGTAGGTCTCGAGAGCTCCCCCTTTAGAAAAGGGAGGAAAAGGAGGAGATGGGGTGGAAGGGGGGATTCATCCAAACTAAGATAGAGCAGTAGGAAGAAAAGGATCCATTTATAGTAAACTAGGATCACTCTGATTGGATTATTACTGATTACAGATGAGTGGCCAGACGTGCTCAATCATATCACGTGCTCCTCTCGAAATTAGTTTATGAAACTTCACTTCTGGATGAATTATACCTTATAAATACAGTACGTGACACTTTTAACGCCATTTGAAGGTGTCCATGTTGCTGTGAAGACTTGTGCGTCCGCCTTTACTCTTCTTTCCCGACCTTGAAAATATAATTGGCTGAATCGTAGAAAAGCTGAATTAGGATCGTGTGTAGGGTCGAATCGAGATCGTGATCTTTTTTCCGATTAATCGTGGAGCGCTAGTACAGAGGAATGAATGCTAATATCAGATAGCCTGTATGTAGGACTTAATAAATGTCAACATTGACACATAGTGATAAAATGTTGAAAATTTCAATATGTTACTCTGCGGAAATCAATAACATATATGTTTGCATCCTGGTTTATGCGGTAATCATTAAGAAGCAAATAATCAAGAAGAATCCACGCACCTGTAGCGCTAGTGTTTTCTGATGTTCAGACATGAAACACCTGTTACACACGAGAAACTGTTTAGCTGCACTGATGTCATGTGTGCTGCTTTTCTCTAGTGTGGATTTTCATGTGTGTCTTAAGATGCGACAACTGTGTGAAACTCTTCAGACACTGATCACATGTGTACGGCTTCTCTCCAGTGTGAATCCTCTCATGTTTTGACAGGGTTCCTGACCGTCCGAAGCTCTTGTCGCAGTGTGAACACGTGAACGGCTTCTCTCCAGTGTGAATCCTCTCATGTGTTTTCAGGTCGCCTGACAGTCTGAAGCTCTCGTTGCAGTGTGAACACATGTACGGTTTCTCCCCAGTGTGAATCCTCTGGTGCTTTTTCAATTCTCCAGGTGTAATAAAAGTCTTCTCGCACTCAAAGCACATGTACTCTCTCACTCCAGTGTGGATCTTTTTGTGTTTTCTTAAATTTGACTGCTGTGCAAAACTCTTTCCACACTCAGAGCATGAATACGGTTTCTCTTTAGTGTGAACTCTATGATGGAGCTTCAGCTGCTCAGCCCTCAAAAATGTTTTGCCGCATTGATCACATGTGTGTGGTTTCTCTCCAGTGTGGATTTTCATGTGTATTTTAAGCGCTGATGATTGTCTGACACTCTTCCCACACTGAGCACACATGTGCGGTTTCTCTCCAGTGTGTATCATCATGTGTATTTTAAGGTTTGATAAATGTCCGAAACTCTTCCCACACTGAGTGCATGTGTACGGTTTCTCTCCAGTGTGAATATTCATGTGAAACTGGAGACTTCGTTTGGATCCCAAACTCTTCCCACACTCAGGGCATGTGTACGGTTTCTCTCCAGTGTGAATCCTCGTGTGAAACTGGAGACTTCGTTTGGATCCCAAACTCTTTCCACACTCAGGGCATGTGTACGGTTTCTCTCCAGTGTGAATCCTCATGTGAAACTGGAGACTTCGTTTGGATCCCAAACTCTTCCCACACTCAGTGCAGGTGAAGCATTTCTTGTCCCTTCTTTTCATTATTAAAAAAAATACCTTCAGGCAATAAATGAGGGATTTTCTCAGCTTTTTACAAGTCCATTATCTTCAATAAAGTCTGCAATCAAAGTATAAAAGGTTTTTTTTAGTAAATCATGAACTATCTGAGCAAAATGGAAAGTGAAAAGTCTTCATTTCCATTTATTTCTTTCTCAAAAGTAATATCAGAGCCCAGGTTTATCAAGCTTCTCAAAGTCTTACATATTGAGAATTCATGACATTTACTCCTCCTTACAAACATTTTCAATTTCTTAAAGCTCAGAATCACTTTTAATCTCCCAGTTATTTAAGCTTCAGAGGTCTCTCAAGTGGTTAGGAGTTGACAGTAGGGGTTTGTGATGGAGATGTAATGATTTCCACTGAGTGGTTCGGTATGCTTTTATGACCGTTTCCACAGTCAAAAGATACCAAACAAACCGTACCACTTTTTTGATACCACTTTCCAAAGGGTACCAAGCACAACAAAAGGGAGCCAGAGGCACAGCTGAACGCTATTGGTTTACAGACAAACGTCACTAGCTTGTGCACAAGCGAGGAGAATGAAAACAAAGGAACCACCGTTTTTAAATACACAGTCGAGTCTTTACACCAAGGGTCACTAAACTTGTTCCTGGAGGGTCGGTGTCCTGCAGATTTTAGCTCCAACCCTAATCAAACACACCTGAATGAGCTAATCAAGGTCTTACTAGGTATACTTGAAACACCAAGCCAGGTGTGTTGAGGCAAGTTGGAGCTAAACCCTGCAGGGACACCGGCCCTCCAGGACCGAGATTGGTGACCCCTGCTTTACACTGTAATAATATATACTTCAAGAGTTCCCACTTAGCTGATGATTGACTATAAAGCTTGTTTGGCATGCTGTCCCTGGAGAGAGTCCTGAGCACATAAGATCCTCGAGCCCGGGGCTCCCTCCCATTGGCAAGGCGAGAGGGGAGTTTGAGCTCAGGTAGAACTCGAGAACCCCCTTGCTATACTACATAATGAACAGATAGTGATTGCTCTTTAAGAGATAACTACTTACTAGGAGCATGTCTATGGTGCCGATTTGGATTAGTCAATTAAGTTGCATGTTTTTGGATGGTGGGAGGAAACCCACGTGAGCACAGGGAGAAAGTGTAAAGTCCGCACAGAAACGTTGACTGGTTTGGTAAGGACTAGGCATGGGCTGGTATAAAATTCTGACGGTATGATAACCTCGGGTAAAAATATCACGGGTTCACGATATCACGGTATTGTAATTACTGCTCTAAAATATATTTTTGTTTTAAATGTCAGGGATAAAAACAACAACTTTTCCCCATTCAACATGGTATACAGTTGAAGTCAGAATTATTAGCCCCCCCTGTTTATTTTTTCCCCAATTTCTGTTTAACAGATTTTTTTTCAACACATTTCTAAACATAATAGTTTTAATAACTCATTTCTAATAACAGTAAATAATATTTTACTAGATATTCTTCAAGACACTTCTATACAGCTTAAAGTGACATTTAAAGGCTTAACTAGGTTAATTAGGTTAACTAGGCAGGTTAGGGTAATTAGGCAAGTTATATTATAACAGTGGTTTATTCTGAAGACAGTTTGCTTAAATTAGCTCATAATATTGACCTAAAATGTTTTTTTAAAAATTAAAAACTGCTTTTATTCTATCCGAAACAAAACAAATAAGATATTCTATAGAAGAAAAAAAATATTAGACATACTGTGAAAATTTCCTTGCTCTGTTGAACATCATTTGGGAAATATATATAAAAAATAATAATAATAATAATATAATAATAATTCTTACTTCAACTGAATATATATATATATATATATATATATAGTTTATTTTGCAGGAGGGCTGTTACTCAGTAGAGCTTTATGTCTAGCAACGCCTCTGGAAGCGCTCCTGGTATAAAACTGTAAACTATCTTCAGTAAATTTTCTTCAGTTTTATTGAATCGAATTGAATTGATTTACACTGTTAATTTGCCCTTCCTAACAGCACGATAAGTAACTTTTAAGTAAAGCACAGCTTTAAGCTAGAACTTTTAACTCTTGATTCCTTTTTTAGCACTGTTCTTATGAGCAATTCTCAGAAGCTTGATAAATATAGACCCAGGTTTGTGCAAAAATAATCTGAACGATACATGAAACAATTGTAAAATAAATCAAAGCAGATGACATTTAGTTTAATCTTATTATAATAAATGTTTTATACATGAAAATAAAAGAAAAAATGTTTACCCTGAGAATACACTGTATTTATTTTTCTGTGTTCTTTTTTTTTTGTATTCCTATAGTGCATAAAATAATCAGATGAACTTTTTTTATTGTTCTTCAGCCTCATTATTGAAAAATCAGGAATAAACACCAACCTGTTCATTTTTCAGTCTCTCCAGCTTTATATGACTTTTCTGGATATCTCATTTCCTCACGGTCCTAAAGTAAAATGCACATAACTGACATTAGTATAAGCAACCATGAATGAATATAAGCTATTCACCTGATGCTAAGCATATTAGCATTGTCTACATGAGTTAAAGCAGATCAAACCGCAGTTATCGGCAGCAAAGTTAAGCATATCACACTCAAATAAAACACTTACATTAAATGAACACTAAATACTCGAAACATTAGTGGAATTATACGTGAAACAAAGTTAGTCACTCAGCCGCGCACCGATGAACGAATTCTCTCTCCACTTCATATCATGAAAAGCGCCGAGGGCGGGATATTTGCCAGCAAGTTCCTCAGCGAACGCCGATTGGATGCTTGTGTGTGGCTCAGCGAGCGCTGATTGGCTGTCTGTGTTGCTCAGCGAATGTTGTTTTTCCGTCACAAGCGGGAGACTGTCGTCATGACGGCAGAATATATATGCAGGACCAAAATATAGAAGGGCCGGTACCCGATGTGGGTTTTTTCTTACAACTTAATCCTCAATATTTTTACCAAATAAATCATGAAATATGATCGCAACAGTGTTATAATCTGTTTATGAAGTAAATCTAAAACAGTAAGTAAACTGAAGTGGGCTAAATAATCTCTCCTACCTGATGCTTTACTGTACACACAAAACTGGCGCGAAATTAACCCAGTCTCCTGGAGAAAGACACAAGATGGCGGAAGTCACATTTTAATGTATGAAAACAGTGCCAAACATCCGAGTTAAAGTCTGATATAGCTGCACAAATGATGGAGGCAAATATTTAGTCAAACATTTGAAAGCACTGACCGACTTTTAGTAATAAATGTTAATATCTGCTTGTATTTAGCCTAGGCCAACCTGAACACGTGACTGGAGATCCTGGGATGTGTGGATTCCTTATGGCAACACATTTAATAAATGTAAACACTGAGAAGGTGTTTTAATTTTGAACATTTTAACATTACACTGCTGAAATAAATTATATGTACATTTGCATTCTGACCTATTGGGTAAATGTAGTACTCATTAGAATTATTTACTTTACAATCTCTCACGCCAGTGTTTTCTGATGTTCAGACATGAAACACCCGCTACACGTGAGAAAACAGTTTGCTGCATTGTGTGCTGCTTTTCTCCAGTGTGGATTTACATGCGTCTCTTAAGATACGACAGACGTGTGAAACTCTACACTGATCACGTGTACCGGTTCTCTCCTACTATTTGTAGATACAGTTTTATCATTCAAAGCGATGTTTTCTAAAGCCTTATAACTCTAGTTTGACACCAAACATTACAGACTTTATCAGATACAGTTAATTACACGTTTCACTTTTATGCAAAACTACAATAAATACACGTTCTTACATACATACTAAAGCATTCACATCTATAAGCAAGAACACTTTAAATGTGAAATGTCCAAAACCACGCAGGACTTTCATGCGCAGAAAATAGCCACGTTATTTTCCTCTAGGCAGGAAAAGAGGAGGGGAGTCGATCACCCAGAGCAGTGGTCACCAAACTTGTTCCTAGAGGGCCGGTGTCCTACAGATTTTAGCTCCAACCTTAATCAAACACACCTGAACAAGCTAATCAAGGTCTTACTAGGTATACTTGAAACAATCAGGCAGGTGTGTTGAGGCAAGTTGGAGCTAAACCCTGCAGGGACACCGGCCCTCCAGGGCCGTGATTGGTGACCCCTGACTTAGAGGGACACGCATGTCTCTTTTCTTTGTCTGTAAAATTGAATTGGCATGCTCATGTGAGTACCAGATGGCCAGAACTCGCGGATAGGTCATTACTTATAAGCTGGGGTCACAACACGTTCTTTGTTTTATCAAAGGGGGGAGAATAATGTGTATTTGAATTAAGCTTCGGGTGATCATCATGTGTGCTGCTTTTCTCCAGTGTGGAATTTCATGTGTCCCTTCACATGCGACAACTGAGTGAAACTCTTCAGACACAGACCACATGTGTACGGTTTCTCTCCAGTGTGAATCATCTGGTGATTCTTCAAGGCCTGAGCTGTAATAAAAGTCCTCTGACAGTCAAAGCACAAATGCTCTTTCACACCAGTGTGGATCGTCTGATGTTTTCTTAAACTTGACTGGTATTTAAATCTCTTTCCACATGCAGAGCATGAATAAAGTTTCTCTTTAGTGTGAACTCTAAGATGGATCTTCAGGTGTGATTGAGTCAAAAATGTTTTGCCGCACTGATCACATGTGTGTGGTTTCTCTCCAGTGTGGCTCATCAGGTGTACATTAAGGGTTCCTGATCGTTTGAAACTCTTCCCACACTGAGTGCATCTGTATGGTTTCTCTCCAGTGTGAATCCTCATGTGAAACTGGAGACTTTGTTTGGATCTCAAACTTCTTCCACACTCAGTGCAGGAGAAACATTTCTTGTCTATTTTCTTTAAAACAACACCTTCAGTCAATAAATGAGGGATTTCCTCAGCTTTTACAAGTTCATCATCTTCATTCTCCTCATTCTCTTCAATAAAGTCTGAAATCAGAGTAGAAAAGGTTCAAAAATATTTAATAAACATGTAAATTAAAGACAACTGAGTGTCTCCTTTGTCACCATGAGAATACGAAATCTTTATTTTTGTGTCTATATATATATAGATATATATACATACATATATATACATACATACACATATATTTATACACACATATATATATATATATATATATATATATATATATATATATATATATATACACACATATATATATATATATATATATATATATATACATATATGTGTGTATATATAAGTGTGTATATGTATATATATATATATATATATATATATATATATATATATATATATATATATATATATATATATGTGTGTGTATATGTGTATATATATGTGTGTATATGTGTATATATATGTGTGTATATGTGTATATATATATATATGTGTATATATATATATATATATTTACACACGCATATGTACACATGCATGTGCCCCAGTGAAAATCACCAGTGTTTCAGTAAATGCTTTGAGATGTGATTTACTTCATATGCAAGTGTATTTATTAAGTCGTAATTCCAAAATAAAGACGTTGTTCTCTATGTGCAACCGAACCAATGCTGATGAAAGCAAGGTAGTTTAATCAAAAAGCAAACTGAGCATGTGCACAGAAAAACCACACCCTGTGCACCTCATGCACCACTCCTGCTTGACACTGACATGCTGCTCCCGGTGTAAGTTCCAGTTGTGAACATGCACGCCATATAGCTGCGCTGCTCACGTGCCGCTCATGCGTTGTGAAACCGGCATAATAGTCTATGTGGAGGTGTTGGCATGCAGTGAGTTTTGCAAGTCGACAAAAAGTTTAAACAATATGATGGTGATCTTATTTAGACTAAGCATGGCTCCTTGAATGAAGCAGAAAGGAAGGATGATGAGTCAGGGAGGTAAGACTTAATAAACCTAATTCAATCTCAGCAATGAGTCGAGTCTAACATAACATTCATTCATTTTCTTTTCGGCTTAGTCCCTTTATTTCTAAAACAACACACAACATAATTCTATATATCTGTGTTTTTTTTTGAGGGGGAGCTGTGGCCCAGTAGAGCTTTATGTCTAGCGACACCCCTGGAGCTGGGTCTATTCTACGCAAGCTATGATGACTTTCACCTTGATATTTTAGCACGAATGTATACTTGACCGGTGAGCCGTCTGACAAAAACAGTGCCCTTGTGAATCAAATCAGCAGGACGCCCTTCTGGATCATTCACTTGCTTTGAAGACACTTCTGACTATGTTTACATGGACATCTGTAATCTAGTTATTTGCCTTAATAGACAATAATATAATTAAGGTGTTCACGTGAAGTGCTTTCATGTAAGACTTTTCTGTAATTTTGGGTGACTTTGACTGCAGTTTGGCAGTTTCACCTTCACTCATGAGCATTTCATTCATGCCCCCATGACAAACTGGGGTATTTGATGCAAATAAGGAGCAAGGACTGGTGAGAGTGTTATGGAATTTAATAACGCACGCCAAATGGAAAGAAAAAACTTCTGCATTACACAACCTGAGCATGTGTGTGTGTGTGTGTGTGTGTGCGGTCCTTTACTGACAGCCGTGTGTGTGGATCTTGTCGGAAAATATGGCAAAGTCCTACATGACGTTAATAATTTGATTGCGGTGTTTACTTCAATAATGCCACTAATATCTGCACACTCCACACGTCTTATTTCCATTTCCGTTTAGTTCAGTGATGACTTTAGTTTTTTTTTTTTTAGAAACCCGTTCAACAAACCTGTTGGTTCTTCAGTCTCTTCTTCTTTAATTCTACAGAGTTCCTCTTCCTCTTTAATTCTGCAGACTTCCTCTTCCTTTTTAATTTTGCAGGGTTCCTCTTCCTCTTTAGTTCTGCATGCTTCCTCTTCCTCTTTAATTCTGCAGGGTTCCTCTTCCTCTTTAGTTCTGCAGACTTCCTCTTCCTCTTTAATTCTGCAGGGTTCCTCTTCCTCTTCTTCCCCTTCTTCCGTTCTGGATCACTCATCTTCTCACTGTCCTTCAATAAACTCTGTCTTTCAGATTCACTTCTTCCTGATGGTCTGATGCTCGTCTTCACTTGTAGACTGATGGGAGGAAAAACAGATCTGTCATTACTACAATTCAACTGATTGAATGTATTTATTTCCTCAGAGTTTTTTACAATGTAGATTCTGTCAAAGGTGAAGCAGCTTAACAGAGATGAAGATCTAGCAAAATGAAACTGCGTCAGTTCAGTTTTCACAGATGAAGTTCAGTTTAATGTGGTGTAAACATCACTGCTGAAAGCCCAAACACTGAAGAGAAACTTCACCAAAATACTTCATTAATGTGTTTCCTTCTTCTAATTATTGTTATACAACACTTGCTTTCCTTCAGCATGACAGAATAACGAAATTAATGCTGTTGTGATATTTCGTGGGTAGAAATGTGTTTGTCAACAAAACTGATTGCGGTTTAAGTATTTCTTTTCTATAAAACAGAGTTAAAGGGTAAATGTAAATATACAGTAGGCCTATATGATGAATGTTTAGCACAGAGACACAGTTGAAGTGAATTATCATACGTTTTACTCACTGATTAAACATTAGACAGCTTTATCTGTCACACTATATCAGCTGTGATTTGTCCTGGATGTGTTCTGCGCTATTCGGATTTGTAAGTTATTTAACAATGTTATCATGTCTCTGAAACAACTAAAATAATCAATTATATCAAATTACTAATGAAAGACTCATATATAACTTTAGTGTGAGCAACTGAGAATAAAGGTAAAACGTTTACAGCGAAGCATCGAGCTAAAAACATGATATATTAGCATTGATCACAACCGCGAGATAATCGGCAGAGAGTTAAGCATATCACACTCGCGAACATTACAAATGTCAGATATATAATAAACTTACACTGAATAGTCGCAAAACACCGTAACATCAGAGATAATACACATTAAACGGTAATGTTTGTCATTCAGCAACACTCCGATGGATTCACTCTCCACCTCATACTAAGCGCCGTGGGCGGGATATTTGCCTGCACGTTGATCAGCAAACGCAGATTGGCTGCCTCTATGTGGCTCAGCGAACGCTGATTGGCTGCCTGTGTTTGTCTATCAGTCTCAGCAAAGAGTTGTGGTCAGAATGTGGCTTTAATGTTTGTTTAAAAAGTAAAATTTTATAATGCGTTAATGGTTGATCTGTTGAGAGTGGACAAACAGAGTTCAATAAATGATTTTATAATGTCATATATGAAAACCATGCCCTTAAATATGGCTTTGATACACATTTGAAGCAGTTAACTGGGACCAAATTATGCCACGGAGAGGAAATGAAATAACTGGTGGACAACAGAATCACAAGCAGAATGCATCATCACGGCCATCATCATGTAATATCCAGGATCTACATTAATTTATGATTTTAAAGCGTACCTGTCAACATTGGGATGTGAAAACAAGGTATACATGAGAAAAAGCTGCAAATAACTTAGCAAACAGTTCAGCCTATTAAAATGAATATCTATTATAAACAAATAGAATCAAGTTAAATCTCATGAATCTTTTCCTCACTGTATGACTTGAACATTCTGATTAAAGAGCAGCGAATGAACCTCTCATTTAGCTTTTTCATTTGATCACATTAAATAACAGAGGTGTCACTAAAGTGCACAGACCTATAATGAAAGCGTTCGTATAATTAGTATACACAACATAATTAGTTGTGTTTAAAGAAAACCCACCAAGATCGACATGTTTAGATGGTATTATTATTATTATTATTATTATTATTGTGTGTATGTCTGTTCAAACATGCACTCAAACCCAGACTTTCCCTCCTCTTCAAATCATGTGCACAGAATCCGTTTAGGAAACATGTCTATTAATCAGTGTGAAGTGAGTCTGACAGGCACGCACCACTTACATGAACTGTTTTGAAGATAGCATTGCAGGGGCAGCGGCGCCTGTAACGAAAAGCAAGGGAATCCCGCCATTTTAATATTTAATTCAAAGTGTTTTATGCCTAAATAAAAGGAAAGCACAAAACAGATTCACATTTAAGCGCAAGGGGCGACCCCTGGTGGTTCGGTGGTATTGGTTGCATATTGGAAGAAACGGCCCTTTAATGTTTATTGCCACCCTTCATTGAAAGATTAAAATTCAGGAGAAATACGGGAAAATAACTTTACGGGATGAAAGCGGGAGAGAACTGAACATACGGGAGTATCCAGAGCAAAACGTAAGGGTTGACAGGTGTGTTTTAAACATAAGTACACTACAGCATTTTAACCAAACACATCATATCATCACAATAGTTGTAGCTACCCGCCGGTTATTAAAACAATCCACGCTTCCAAATACTGATGTCCATATGCATTTCCTTTATTGAACACCGTGAAAACTAAAAAATAAACAAACCGAATATTTTACACGAACACAAATCAAAAGGGACATCAAAATAAACAAATAATATACAACAACGTGTAGTTTACCGTGTTGGCCTGATAACCAGCTGTAGAATAAGCAGGAGCATTAAACGGGTGCCTGCGTTGAGATCTCACTTTGCTATCCATACAAACTCTCACAGGTTAAATCAATCAGGAAAGATCATGTGACCTCCGACTCAAGCCAATCAGAAACATAAACCAATAATGAAATACAAAACAATAAACAAAATACAAGCTGACCGATCAGCGTCAGCTACAATAGTGTTATGGATGCATGTTAGACCTTAAGTTATAAGACCACAGGACAACTCGCTAGATAGCGTGAAGGACAAACACTAAATAATTGAATGCAAGTAAATAAAAGACAATAAGAAACCTGAAGTGTGGTTAAAGAATAAATAAAGTGTCCCAGTCACAATCTGACCTGACAACACAACACAACTGATGCGAAATTAATCAAAGACACAAGATGGCGCAAGTCACATTTTTCTGGAGACGGCAATCTACAACCAAATTAATGTCAGATATACAGTAGCTACACAATGGATTGTGATGAATTTAACTAAATATATGAACTGACCAATCAGAATGGAGCATTTCAGAGTAATGAAGGTTAATAATAGCTCAGATATATCTGAACGTTTCACAGTGATGCCGAGCTGTGTGAACTCCTTTAGTCAACAAACGTATTAAAAGTAAACATTGATCAATAGTGTTCTAACATCCTAAATTCAATAAGTTACTCTGCTGAAATCAATAACATATATGTTTGTATCCTGACCATTTCGGTGATTATGGAGACAAGCTATTGATAAAAGAAGCAAATACTGAAGACGGACGGATTTACTTTACACTCAATCTCTCACGCTAGTGTTTTCTGACATGAAACACTCGTTACACACGAGAAAGGGTTTAACTTGATGTCATGTGTGCTGCTTCTCTCTAGTGTGGATTTTCATGTTTCCTAAGATACAACGAACGTGCGAAACTCTTCAGACACTGATCACGTGTGTACGGTTTCTCTCCAGTGTGAATCCTCATGTGAAAACAGGGACTCTGTTACTGTTTCCATCCCAAACTCTTCCCACACACAGTGCAGGTGAAACATTTCATGTCTTTTCTTTGCATTAATAAAACACCTTCAGTCAATAAATGAGGGATTTTCTCAGCTTTTACAAGTCCATCATCTTCACTGTCCTCAATCTCTTCAATAAAGTCTGAAATCAAAGTTAAATATGTAACATTTTTAGTAAGTCATAAACAACCTGAGCTAAATGGGAAGTGAAAAGTCTTAATTTCCATATATTTCTTTCTCAAAAGTAATATCGGGTTTATCAAGCTTCTCAAAGTCTTACATATTGAGAATTCATGACATTTACTCCTCCTTACTAACATTTTCAATTTCTTAAAGCTCAGAATCACTTTTAATCCCCAAGATATTTAAGCTTTAAGCTAATATTAAGCTTCAGAGATCTCTCAAGCGGTTAGGGGATGCCAGTAGGAGTTTGTGGAGATGTAACAGCCTGTTTCCATGAGTGGTACGGTATGGTACGATGCCTTATTATGGCAGTTTCCACGGTCAAAAGGTACCAAAAAACTAACCGTACCACTTTTTGGGTACCCATTCGAAAGTGTACCAAGCACGACAAAATGGTCCCAAAAGGCGAAGCTAGACGCGAAGCTGAGCACTATTGGTTTAAAGACAAACTAAAAGACTAGCATGTGGACAAACCAGGAGAATGAAAACAAAGTGACATTTTTAAAACACACAGCCAAGACCAGGGGTGTGCAAACTCGGTCCTGGAGGGCCGGTGTCCTGCATAGTTTAGCTTCAACTCTAATCAAACACACCTGAACATGCTAATCAGTGTCTCCAAGATCACTAATTATCTATAAGCAGGTGTGTTTGATCAGGGTTGGAGCTAAACTGTGCAGGAGACCGGCCCTCCAGGACCGAGTTTGCACACCCCTGGCCAAGACATTACATCATAATAATTCATACATATAATAATAATAATGAGCCAGGGCACCGCGGTAAGTAGTGCTGTCACCTCACAGCAAGAAGGTTGCTGGTTTGAGCCTCGGATGGGTTAACTGGCATTTCTGTGTGAAGTTCGCATGTTGTGTTCGTGTGGATTTCGTCCGGTTTCCCCCACAAGTTCACAGACGTGGAGAGGAGTCTGGATGCAGATGTGGTGCAGTGCAATCTGTGCTGCATCCATTGCTTTTTAATGGACTCACCTAACCCCACCCCTCAAAGTGACGTCACTCGCTCCAATGAGTGCATTGTGTCTGACGTTGCATCGCTGAGTGATGCAATCTCAGCTTGCATCATAACGGCTGCATCCAGATACTATTGAAGACGTGCGGAATAGAGGAGTTGGGTAAGCTAAATTGTCCATAGTGTATGTGTGTAAATGAGAGTGTATGGGTGTTTCCCAGTGATAGGTTGCAGCTGGAAGGACATGTGCTGTGTAAACTAAGATGAAAAGAAAACGAATAAATGAAGTTAAACAGAGCTTAAATGAGAAATGTTCAGATAAAGTGTCTCTGTCCCTATCTTTGCCTGTCAAATCTCTGTTTTCACCTACCAAGCCAGGTCAGAGGTCATGGAGATTACTCGAATGAAACTGGAAGCCAGATGGATTGGAAACAACATTGTTATTTGCTATTTTTATATGTTAATTCTGTTACATAGTGATTTCCTTTTTGTGCAACATAGACTTTGTGAAGTAAGAAGCTGTTGAGATGTAAATGTTGATATCTGCTTGTATTTAGCCTAGGCCAACCTGAACACATAATAGGAGATCCTGGATTGCTTTTGGCAACAAATTTAATAAATGTAAACACTGAAAGTGTTTTAATTTTGATAATTTTAAAGTCACTGAGCTGAAATAAACGAAATGTACATTTGTATTCTGACCTATTGGTTAAATGTAGTACTCATGGAGAGAGATGAACACCAAAAAAAGAAAAGAAAAAAATATTGATAAGAATTGTACTTTCCAATCTCTACGCCAGTGTTTTCTGATGTTCAGACATGAAACACTCGTTACACATGAGAAAATGTTTTGCTGTATTGACGTCACGTGTGCTGCTTTTCTCCAGTGTGGGTTTTCACGTGTCTCTTAATCTGATTAAAATGTGTGAAACTCTTCAGACACTGATCACATGTGTACAGTTTCTCTCCAGTGTGAATCCTCTCATGTACTTTCAGGTTATGTACCCGAGTAAATCTCCTGTCGCATTGTGTACACTTATATGGTTTCTCTCCAGTGTGAGTCTTCTGATGTTGTTTCAAATTATCAGCTGTAATAAAAGTCCTCAGACACTCATAGCACACGTACTCTCTCGCTCCAGTGTGGATCGTCTGATGTTTTCTTAAACTTGGCTGGTGTTTAAAACTCTTTCCGCACTCAGAGCATGAATACGGTTTCTCTTTAGTGTGAACTCTCAGATGGTTCTCCAGGTGTAAATGGGTCATAAACGTTTTGCCGCATTGATCACATGTGTGTGGTCTCTCTCCAGTGTGGATCAGCATGTGTGATTTAAGGGTTGCTGATTTTCTGAAACTCTTCCCACACTGAGTGCATCTGTATGGTTTCTCTCCAGTGTGAATCCTCGTGTGAAACTGGAGACTTTGTTTGGATGCCAAACTCCTTCCACACTCAATGCAGGTGAAATGTTTCTTGTCGCTGCTTTTCATAACATAAATGCAGTCTGTCTGTAAATGAAGGATTTTCCCAGGTTTTACAGATTTCTCCTCTTCATTCTCTTCAATGAAATCTAAATTAAAGTTAAAAAAAGGGTCCAGTTAATAGTTAGTCAAAAACAATCAGAGCGAAATGTGAATTAAAAAGACAATTTTTCTAACAATGAAGTGAATAAAAGACTCTTTAAAATAGTGTATTTATTTTTCTGTGTTTTTATTTAATATATTTCCCTAGTGCACAATTAATCAGATGAACTGCTCAAAGCTCGTATTGTTCATCAGCCTCAATACTGAATAATCAGGAATAAACACCAACCGGTTTGCTCTTCAGCCTCTTCCTCTTTAATTCTGCAGGGTTCTGGATCACTCATCTTCTCACTGTCCTTCAATAAACTCTGTCTTTCAGGTTTCACTGATGATCTGATGCTCGTCTTCACTTGTAGACTGATGGGAATGCTCCAGTGTTTATAGCTGAACTGAAGGAGGAGGAGCTCAGGCTCTGTTCACACCTGCTATTAAGATGCAACAATGGTCTGAATGGGGTGTGAAATCTTTAGAGCTTGTCAGTTTTCTAAAATATTTGTTAAACCTGTTGTGAATTTCTCTGTCTGGCTCACGGCACCAAAACTGTTGTGAAATTCTAAGATGAGGCAAAAAAAACAGGGAGACCTCCGGGTAATTCCAAAGCAGAATCCTTTAATGGGAACTCGCTGTAGCTGTGGCATTCATTGAAAGATCTCTCTGAACTAGTGCTGCAGGCATTAGTTTAAATACATTTTTACAGACGGTCTAAAACAAAGCATGCAAATGAAGTGTTGTCGTCTGCTGGGTAAATTGCCTTTCCAGCCCAGATCTCATCAGTATATAAGCACCCAATCACGATACATTTTAGCATGAAAACAAAGTGTGCAAATGATGTTCTGCAGACAGAACCTGTCCGACCAGTTGCCCGGCTTGACCATTTGTTAGACAATAGACACAGCTGTGCTGTAAAACTGACAATTTGCATTACTTTGGAGACAGTCAGGGCTCAGGAAACCAAGAGATTTAAAGGTCTGTCACACCCTAAAAACCAAAGAATATCACTTTTCAGTATTATATAATTTTGAACTATATTATATAAATGTATTATCCCACATGTTCAATAAAATATTTTCAGAATTCTGAGGTCTAAATCAAGGTTAATATTTATTTTGAGGGTAACCACACCTTTAGCTTCTAGATTATTTTAAAATGCTATATAAAAAAAATCGACACTCACATTGAGATACTAATCTAAAAGTCTTCTGAAAATCAACCCAAAACAGAATACTGTTCACAAATGCAATGTAGCATAAATAATATTATATTAAAGACAATCACAATGTCTTGAAGTTTTAAAAGCTATAATAAACAACATTTATGCTCAATATAAATGTATGCAGAAAACATGAAAAAATTGAGAAATTTAAAACAAGTGTTATTGTAAGGACGTAAGGAAGACAATTAAACCATATTGCTAAATAGTTAATAAATGTACATTTTTGTTAAACGTTAATTTTTTTAGATGGATTTGTTGGTTGTACTGAATGGCTATAGCTTTACATGGACAATTAGTGAAAATAATGACCTGTTTAAAAGTATTTAAGACCCACAACAGCATATTTCAGTGAAATTTTTAAGGCCTTAAATCTAGTTTTTGAAATTTAAGACATTTTAAGACCCCGTGGACACCCTGAAAAAACTAAAACTTTTCCCCTTTGAACACAATACATTTCATTTTGAGAAACATTTAAAATATTTTGGAGCAGTAAACATATCAGGCTGCTCTCTTTATTATTTAAAATGGCGTCTGTGGATAATTTTTCTGCTGACGATACTGTTTTCTTAAAAAGCTGAAAAATAACAAGTAAATAAAATATATCACACACACCTCAGAAACAGTATAGCAGAAAATGTTGCCGGTTTTAAAACCTTGACTTTTCCAAACGGCGGTATACCTTGAACAGTTATTGTCCCACGCCTAACATATATATCGTTATATATGGAAAATAATTATTGATATTGCATTTTTGCTATATCGCCCAGCCCCAGCATGCCTGCTGCTTATTAGCACTTATAAACCAACTATTCTCCATGATCTCAATCTACATCCCTAACCCAATGTCTAAACTACTTTAATTTCTACTAATAAGGAGCAAATTTGAAGTTAGTTCATTGAAGTAAATGAAGTCATAGTTAATGGTTTGCTAATAGCGAGAAGTGAACGTAAAAAAAAAAGGGTGACTATAAATCCTTTTCCAAATAGTGCTATTTAATCATTTGATGAAATTATAGATACAGTATATCGCAAAATTCAACCATTCATTTTCTTTTCGGCTTAGTCCCTTTATTAATCTAGGGTCGCCACAGTGGAATGAACCGCCAACTTATCCAGCATATGTTTTACGCAGCGGATGTCCTTCCAGCTGAAACCCGTCTCTGGGAAACACCCATGCCCACTCATTCACACTACGGACAATTTAGCCTACCCAATTGACCTGTACCACGGTCTTTGGACTGTGGGGGAAACCGGAGCACCCAGAGGAAACCCACGCCAACGCAGTGAGAACATGCAAACTCCACACAGAAATGCCAACTGACCCAGTCAAGGCTCAAACCAACGACCCTTCTTGCTGTGAGGTGACAGTGTTACCAACTGCGCCACCGCATTGCCCTCTATATCGCCATATATAACGCAGAAAAATAGAATAGCGCAATGTCAGATTTCTTCAATACCGTGCAGCCCTAACGTCAACATTAATGTGTGTTTTTCACTTGTGATTGAATTGAAAATGCATCTTATTAGCAGGTGCGAACAGGCCAATACAATTACCTTAATAGTGGAATTTACACACAAGATTTACACATTAGCAGATAAATGAGGTGAAAACAAGAACTACTGATATGAAATCAAGGGGATTTCGGCAGCTCTGATTATATTGAAGAGCCTCAGACTATAAACACTCATTAAACAAATATCCATTTACATCCTACGTTTGATTCACGTTTTACATTAGCTCTCACTATTAAACGGGCAAAGAATTACTTGCATATATAATCAGTGCAAAGGTTAAAAAGTGATTACATTTACATTTAGTCATTTAGCAGACGCTTTTATCCAAAGCGACTTACAAATGAGGACAAGGAAGCAATTTACACAACTATAAGAGCAGCAGTGAACAAGTGCTATAGGCAAGTTTCAGGTGTGTAAAGTCGAAGTCTGATAAAAATACAAAGTATCTTAGTGAAGTTTATTTATAAGCTAATTTGGATAGGATCACGTGTGTATGATTGCTTGCGGCTGGTCCTGCATTATCCAATTCATGATTCACCAATCAGATGATTTCTAGGCCACTTTAAATACCCTCAGTTCCATATAACAGCCATCTTAATTTTGAAGAATCCCCCCTTCCATCCCTACTCCTCCTCATTTCCTAGATGGGTGGCACGGTGGCCCAGTGGTTAGCACTGTTGCCTCACCGCAAGAACGTCACTGGTTCTAGTTCTTACCAAGCCAGTCGACGTTTCTGTGCGGAGTTTACACGTTCTCCCTGTGCTCACGTGGGTTTCCTTCCACCATCCAAACACATGCAACTTAAAGTTAATTGACTAATCCAAATCGGCACTATAGACACGCTCCTAGTAAGTAGTTATCTCTTAAGAGCAATCACTATCTGTTAATTAGCTACTACAGCAGAGTGGTTCTCGAGTTCTACCTGAGCTCAAACTCCCCTCTCGCCTTGCAAACGGGAGGGAGCCCCAGGCTCGAGGATCTTATGAGCTCAGGGCTCTCTCCCAGGACAGCATGCCAAACAAGCTTCATAATCAACCATCAGCTAAACTCTTGAAGATTATTGGGTTCAGATGTTGTGATTTACATGATCAAAGATAATCACGTTACTCTATTCATTTTAATTGTTTGTTCATTTAATTGAAAAAGCATGCTGTTCTCTGACTTAAGCAGGCGCCTCTCATGTGCGTTTTCAGTGATATAGTGTGGAAGGAGGGTTTTTTCTAGAAATGCTAGGTGAAACGCCAGTGTGGACATGGATCGTTTCGTTCTATAATGCCATTCTGAAACTAAGACGTTGTAACATGGGATGACAGAGACAACGTTAGGATCCAAGTGCAGGTTTATTCGGTAGTCAGGCAAGCAAGGGTCGACACAGGTGCAAACAGATGAATAAAGGCAAATCCAGAATCGTAGTCACTATAACAGGCGAGAGGTCGGAAGGCAGGCAGTGAACGGGGACAAACAGACAAACTTGACAAAGGTCAAAAAACAGAGAAACGAGATTAAGGAAACCGTGTTGAATTGTCACCTTACAGGTAAGCAAGACTCGGCAAGGAAGTGAGTGTGTGTGCTGCTGAAGTAGTGTGTGTGATTAGTCCAGAAGCCGCATCAGCTGTGGGAGTCCAATCAGTGGAGACTTGGAGCAGGTGTGTGTGTGTGTGTGGCATGACTGAATTTGTAGTTCATAAGATGTAGTCCATGTGAAAGTGAGTTCTTACCAGCGACCTCTGGTGGTTAGAGATCGCTGGTAATCATGACAGACGTATTAGTGTAAATTGGGCCGTGTGTATTTTTCACGACCGGGTTGTTGCTGCGTATAGGGCGATGCGGAGGATCGCGATGCCGGCTCACCATCGTGATGGTTATCGGCCATCATCCATCATGTACATTTGCATTCTGACCTATCAAGTATATGTAGTACTCATGAAGAGAGATGAGAAAGGAACTATTGATAAACGAAGCAAACACTCATCAGAAATGGATAGGCTTTCTACACTCAGGCCCGTTTACACTAATACGTTTTAGTTTTAAAACGACGTTTTAGAATGAAAATGATCCACATCCACACTAGCGTTTCACCCAGCGTTTCTGAACAACTCTCCGTCTCCATTACACCGCTGAAAACCCACATCACGTGACCGCACACACACTCTGGCATGCACTGCAGCGTGCTCTGAGCACATCTACCCTGATGAGAGCTGCACATGTTGGACTGTTCATCAAGGATCTACCGCTGGATCTAATCTCACTATATTAGTTAAATGTGATATTTAAATTCATCATGTTGTCTATATCTAATGGCATATTCCCAGACTTTGGTCTTTTGAATCTATTATTGTTCTCAGGTAATGTGTTTCGGCTGAGCGGAAAGATAAGTTAATAATGTAACCGCGTACACTGATTCTGCACATTTGACTGATCGCTTGCCTTTATTTCCTATAATGTGTAAACTCGTACGTTACACTTTTATAATGGCCATTATTGACTATTAAAACTGATATTCAGCAATAGAGAGGGTGTTTCGTATTCACTGAAATTTAAAGCAGACAGTAATGTTATAGGCTCTGTATATTAATATGCAGCTATACGACACCTCAACATTTTTGGTGTCTGTTAAGTTAATATCAAAATGAGAATAGGCAGTTCCTCATATCATGTTTTCATTTATTGTTAAGAAAGTGAAACAGCGTAGTCAGGGTGATGTGAATGAGGTTATACAGCACACTGTTCACTTTGAAGATTTACCCGATGCGTCCTCGGGAGTTTGTTTTCTATATCAAACTTGCAAAGTGTGGTGCCTTATTGGTCTTATGACATTGATCATAGGAGACACAAAAAATCAATGATGTATTCGGATATCCCGATGCGTAAAAGCACAACTCTTGATGAAACCAAGCATAAGAGAAAGGAGAGGGGCCTCCGCAAGAGGGCGCGCAGGACCAACAAACCAACTGAAGGAACTCTAACTGACCTCGCTGCTCAGTTTAAGCACATAACTCTCAGTGCATGAATGTGTAGGCACACTATCTATGAAGGCTGATAATAAAACTGCCATATAATTGACTTATACTCGGATGACTGTGTATCTGTCTTCCCGAGGGATTTTCCCACTGTTCAAATGATAAAGCATGCTCTGTGAATGTGGGATTTAATTAAGATGTGCACCTGTGTTTATGATTGATCTATGCTCTGTTTCTGAACATTGTTTATGAACCCTGTCTCCCAACACGGTCCCAGAGTCAATCGTTATCTATGAATGATGAGTATTAAAAGCTGAAATGTACAAAGCAGCTTTGCGCTTTCTGACTACTGTATATTGAATGTCTTAGGCCCTTTATTCTCAACGGAGGATAAAGTAAAGGATTTTAGTTCTGTTATTTGTCTTTTGTTTATTCTACTTTTTCACTGGATTTTATTTTATTAATAAAAGTATATTTTATTACTTATCTTCACTGGAGTGGACACTGACTTCATTTTCCAGAAACCATCAGAGTTACCCTGTGTGGTGAAGTATAAATGTAATTTATTCTGATTGCAAAAACATAAAGACGATCCTTTAACTAAACTCTAGCTAAGAAATATCGCGAAGAGAGGATCCTGGTTTATCTTTGTTTAATTAGGGTAATTAAATAAAGGCGATCCAGCACAAAAGTCTGAACTTACACGGACAGGATGCAGGACTGAACTGTGTGTGGGCTACTTAACATTGAGGGAAAAGCCCCAATCAGATAGGTGAATGTCTGCAGCCATGCCGTTTTCAGATGTCTCAGTTTACATTTAACCCCCAACATTTAGTTTCCCCCCAACATCCACACTGACACAGAGCAGCAGCAGCGTTTTAGAAAAAAAAGCTTCAAAAAAACCTCAGTTTTTGGCGCTCGAAAGTTTTCGGCGTAGTTTGTGATGGATGGCATAACTGTAGCAAAACGTATGCGTTTTAAAACGAAAATTTATTAGTGTAAACGTGGATTCAGTCTGTAGCGCTATAGTATTTTCTGGTTACACCCGTTACACATGAGAAAATGATTTGCTGCATTGATGTCATGTGTGCTGCTTTTCTCCAGTGTGGATTTTCATGTGTCTCTTAACATGCGACAACTGTGTGAAACTCTTCAGACACTGATCACATGTGTACGGCTTCTCCCCAGTGTGAATCCTCTGGTGCTTTTTCAATTCTCCAGCTGTAATAAAAGTCTTCTCACACTCAAAGCACATGTACTCTTTTACACCAGTGTGGATCTTCTGATGACGTCTTAAATGTGCCAGCTGTGCAAAACTCTTTCCACACTCAGAGCATGAATACGGTTTCTCTTTAGTGTGAACTCTAAGATGATTCTTCAGCTCTGAAACCCTCATAAATGTTTTGCCGCATTGTTCACATCTGTGTGTTTTGTGTCCGATGTGGATCTGCAGGTGTGATTTAAGGTACTCTGATCGACTAAAACTCTTCTCACACGGAGTACATGTGTATGGTTTCTCTCCAGTGTGAATCCGCATGTGTATTTTAAGGTTTGCTGATTGTGCAAAACTCTTCCCACACTGAGTACATGTGAACTGTTTTTCTCCAGTGTGAATCCTCATGTGAAAATGCAAACTTGGTTTGCATCTCAAACTCTTTTCACACTCAGTGCAGGTGAGACATTTCTTGTTTCCTCTGTTCATTATTAAAAATACCTTCAGTCAGTAGATGAGAGATTTTCTCAGCTTTAACAAGTTCATCATCTTCATTCTCCTCATTCTCTTCAAAAAAGTCTGAAATAAGAGTAGAAAAGATAACATTTGTTATCATAAAATGATATAACTAAAGCAATCTCCACTGTGCCGAGCGACAGCGCTTCTCTTACTGTTAAAAAAAACAGTCGCATCGTCAATGATGCAAGCATGCTCAGGTTCATGAGGCAAAATGCAATGCGAGAGCAGGCCGTCGGGGGAGAGGGGACAATCATGCTTCACCACGGTTCAAGGCAACTGTAGCCAGTGTGAGTATGCCCCGAGTCTTCTCTTGATCTGACACCAGGCTTTTTGATTTAAACTGGTAATTTCCCCTTCATAACAGCATGATAAGTCACTTCTAAGTAAAGCACAACTTTAAGCTGTTTTTTTACTCGATTGAATTTTTAGCACTGTTCTTATGAGCAAATCTCAGAAGCTTGATAAATACAGGCCCAGGTTTGTAGCATTTATTAATGTATTGTATTTTTAGATATAGGAGTACAAAACTAATCGGATAATTGCATATAGATTAAAAAATATCAAATAATTGTAAAATAAATCACAGCAGATGACATTTAATACATGAAAATAATTGAAAACTCTATTTATTTTTCTGTGGAATTTTTTATTCCTATAGTGCACAAAATGAATCAGACGAACTGTTAACGTTTGTATTCGTATTGTTCTTCAGCCTCATTATTGAACAATCAGGAATAAACACCAACCTGTTCATTCTTTAGTCTCTTCAGCTTCAGTGCTGGAGGACTTTTCTGGATCCCTCATTTTCTCACTGTCCTTCAATAAAATGTACATAAATAACATTAGTATAAGCAACCATGAATGAATATAAGCTATTCACCTGATGCTAAGCATATTAGCATTGCCTACATGACTTTTAGCAGATTAAACCGCGAGAATCAGCAGCAAAGTTAAGCATATCACACTCACAAGCTTTACAGGTGACAGAAATAAAACACTTACATTGAATGAACACAAAACACTCGTAACATCAGTGAAATTATACATATACACTCCAATGAATTCTCTCCACCTCATAATAAGCGCCAAGGGCGGGGTATTTGCCTGCACGTTGCTCAGCGAACGCCGATTGGCTGCCTGTATTGCGCAGCGAACACCGATTGGCTGCCTGTGTTGCGCAGCGAGCGTTGATTGGCTGTCCGTGTTGCTCAGCGAATGTTGTTTGTCCGTCACAAGCGGGAGACGGTCGTCATGACGGCAGAATAATATGCAGGACCAAAATATAGAAGGGCCGGTACCGTGTGGGGTAAATTTACGCTTCTAAAGGTTTTCTTACGACCTAATCCTCACTATTTTGACCAAATACTTCATGAAATATGATCGCAACAGTCTGTTTATGAAGTAAATCTAAAACAATAAGAAAGCTGAAGTGGGCTAAATAATCTCTCCTACCTGATCCTTTACTGTACACACAAAACTGGCGCGAAATTAACCCAGTCTCCTGGAGAAAGACACAAGATGGCGGAAGTCACATTTTAATGTATGAAAACAGTGCCAAACATCCGAGTTAAAGTCTGATATAGCTGCACAAATGATGGGGGCAAATATTAAAATATTTGAATGCAGTGACTGACTTAATATTTCAGTAATAAATGTTAATATCTGCTCGTATTTAGCCTAGGCCAACCTGAACACGTGATAGGTGATCCAGAGATGTGTGGTTTCCTTATGGCAACAAATTTAATAAATGTAACCACTGAAAAAGTGTTTTAATTTTAAACATTTTAATTTGTCACTCTGCTTAAATAAGTTAAATGTACATTTGTATTCTGACCTATTGGGTAAATGTGATACTCATGGAGAGAGATGAGCACCAAAAAAAAAGAAAAGGAAACTATTGATAAGAATAGTTTACTTTCTAATCTTTCACATCGGTGTTTTCCATCCAACTCCAATATTGATTCAGGATTTTAAAAAGTTTTGAATTAGCATTTGTTTTTATGCATGAACAGAGGTGACAGTTTGGGCTACTTATCAAAATGATCGGCTTGAGATTATTTAATTGGATGAGCCTTTTCTAGTCTAGAAAGACATAAAAAAAATTAGATCATGACTTTAATCATTATTATTGGAATGTGAAGAGACTTTCAACCAGCACAACTAGTGAAGACAATCACTTACTGCACCTGTAAATGTGCCAATTTTATAATGAAAAGACAGTTCACCGAAAGCGCTGAGGCAGGCTGGCTGAAATTAAACTTCAGCGTGACCTATTGAGTAAATGAAGTAATAATTAAAAGAGATGAACATGAAACTATTGATAAAAGAAGCAAATACTCAAGATGGATTTACTTTCCCCAGTTACACATGAGAAAACATTTTGCTGCATTGATGCCATGTGTACTTCTTTTCTCCAGTGTGGATTTTCATGTGTCTCTTAAGATATGACAAGTGTGTGAAACTCTTCAGACACTGATCACATGTGTACGGTTTCTCTCCAGTGTGAGTCTTCTGGTGCTGTTTCAAATAATCAGCTCTAACAAAAGTCTTCTCACACTCAAAGCACATGTACTCTCTCACTCCAATGTGGGTCTTCTGATGCAGTTTGAAATTTGACTGCTGTGTAAAACTCTTTCCACACTCAGAGCATGAATACGGTTTCTCTTTAGTGTGAACTCTAAGATGGATCTCCAGGTGTGAAGGAATCAAAAATGTTTTGCCGCATTGATCACATGTGTGTGTTTTCTCTCCAGTGTGGATCAGCATGTGTGATTTAAGAGATGATGATTGACTGAAACTCTTCCCACACTGAGTACATGTGAATGGTTTCTCTCCAGTGTGAATCCTCATGTGACGCTTTAGAACCTGTTTGGATGTCAAACTCTTTCCACACTCAGTGCAGGTGAAACTTTTCTTGTCTCCTTTCTTTAAAATAATACCTTCAGTCAATAAATGAGGGATTTTCTCAGCTTGTACAAATTTAACATCTTCATTCTCCTCATCCTCTTCAATAAAGTCTGAAATCAGAGTAGAAAAGGTTCAAAAATATTTAAAAAGCATGTAAATTAAAGACAACTGAGTGTCTCCTGAGAATATAAAGTCTATTTATTATTGTGTTTTTATTATATACGTATGTGTATATCTGTATATATTTATGTACAGTTGAAGTCAGAATTATTAGCCCCCCTTTGATTTTTGATTTTTTTTAAATTCTTTTTTATATTTCACAAATTATGTTTAACAGAGCAAAAAAATAAATAAATTCACAGTATGCCTGATAATATTTTTTCCTCTGGAGAAAGTCTTATTTGTTTTATTTTGGCTAGAATAAAAGCATTTTTTAATGTAAGAACATTTTTAAGGTCAATATTATTAGCCCCTTTAAGCTATATGTTTTTTCGATAGTCTACAGCACAAACCACTGTTATACAATAACTTGCCTATCTATCCTAACCTGCCTAGTTAACCTAATTAACCTAGTTAAGCCTTTAAATGTCACTTTAAGCTGTATAGAAGTGACTTGATGACAGTAAATAATATTAGACTAGATATTCTTCATGACAAAGATAAAATAAATCAGTTATTAGAGATGAGTTATTAAAACTATTATGATTAGAAATGTGTTGAAAAAATCTCTCCATTAAACAGAAATTGGGGAAAAAAATAAACAGGGGGACTAATAATTCTGACTTCAACTATATATATATATATATATATATATATATATATATATATATATATATATATATATATATATATATATATATATATATATATATAAACGAGCAATTCCAGCGCTATGTATGCGACATTTGCAGTAAAAACTCAAAACATAAATTCGCATAGAAAGTATATGTTAACATTATATTGAAGCAACTGATTATATTTTTATAACCACAGAGTTATGGAACCAGAAAAATATTAATCTGTAAACATGTTTTATACTTTAAATGAGGGAAATAAGCATGCGTTATGGATGTGACAAAAAAAAGTCTGTGGGTTTACAGTATACAACACACTTTGTAGAAATTCTGTGAATTAAACTGTACAACCCAAAAGAAATAATGCTAATCAAAAGGAGAAGAATTGGCTCACTACAGAACAAAATTTATTTAATATTTTCACGTTTTTGAGGAAAATGTGTTGTTATGGATGTGACATCTCTCCATTATGGATGTGACCGATGTGAATTGCCACTTGTGTGACTTTGGTGAATCTAATATAATAGTTTAAAAACATTGCCAGATGCATTTTTAAGTATTTCTAACATACTGTAAAATACTTACCCAAAAAAAAACAGAAACGGGTTTGACATTTTGGCGAAAACGTAATTTTTTTCATGGCAAGGTTGACATTTGCATGGAATTGCTCATATACATACATACATACATACATGTTCCAAAAATAATTCAGATACACTGTTCAAAGCTCTTTATCCTTATTGTTCATCAGGCTCATTACTGAAGAATCAGGAATAAACACCAACCTGTTAGTTCTTCAGTCTCTTCCTCTTTAATTCTACAGACTTCCTCTTCCTCTTTAATTCTACAGGGTTCCTCTTCCTCTTTAGTTCTACAGGGTTCCTCTTCCTCTTTAGTTCTGCAGGGTTCCTCTTCCTCTTTAGTTCTGCAGGCTTCCTCTTCCTCTTTAATTCTGCAGGGTTCCTCTTCCTCTTTAATTCTGCAGGGTTCCTCTTCCTCTTTAATTATGCAGGGTTCTGGATCACTCATCTTCTCACTGTCCTTCAATAAACTCTGTCTTTCAGATTTCACTTATTCCTGATGGTCTGATGCTCGTCTTCACTTGTAGACTGATGGGAGGAGAAACAGATCTGTCATTACTACAATTAAATTGATTGAATGTATTTATTTCTACAGATCTTTTTACAATGTAGATTGTGTCAAAGGCAAAGCAGCTTAACAGAGATGAAGATCTAGCAAAATGAAACTGCGTCAGTTCAGTTTTCACAGATGAAGTTCAGTTTAATGTGGTGTAAACATCACTGCTGAAAGCCCAAACACTGAAGAGAAACTCCACCAAAATACTTCATTAATGCGTTTCCTTCTTCTAATTAACACATTATTATATCTCTCGCTTATATCTCTCCATTTTAAAGGTAATGAATCACAAGATTTCTTTGCTATAATATCATCACACATTTTACCTGTTTATTGCAAAAATAGAGAAGCTGAAGACACCAAATATAATCATTATTGTTATACAACACACTTTCATTCAGCATGACAGAATAACGAAAATAATGCTGTTGTGATATTTCGTGGGTGTAAATGTGTTTGTCAACAAAACTGATTGCGGTTTAAGTATTTATTTTCTATAAAACAGAGCTAAAGGGTAAATGTAAACATACAGTAGGCCTATATGATGAATGTTAAGCACAAGACACAATTGAAGTGAATTATTATACGTTTTATTCACTGATTAAACATTAGACAGCTTTATCTGTCACATTATATCAGCTGTGATTTGTCCTGGATGTGTTCTGCGCTATTTGCATTTGTAAGTTATTTAACAATGTTATCATGTCTCTGAACAACTAAAATAATCAATTACATCAAATTACTAATGAAAGACTCATATATAACTTTAGTGTGAGCAACTGAGAATAAAGGTAAAACATTTACAGCGAAGCATCGAGCTAAAAACATGATATATTAGCATTGACCACAACCGCGAAATAATCGGCAGAGAGTAAATCGTATCACACTCGCGAACATTACAAATGTCAGATATATTATAAACTTACACTGAATAGAGGCAAAACACAGTAACACCAGTGATAATACACATTAAACGGTAATGTTTGTCATTCAGCAACACTCCTCTCTCCATCTCATACTAAGCGCCGTGGGCGGGATATTTGGCTGCACGTTGATCAGCAAACGCTGATTGGCTGCCTGTGTGTGGCTCAGTAAACGCTGATTGGCTGCCTGTTTGTCAATCAGTCCAAAAAGAACATATCTATGTTTCTTGTGGTCAGAATGTGGCTTCAATGTTTACGTTTAAAAATGCTTCAACGTCAAATGTGTTCATAATAAAAAAAAAACTATAAAACTCTCTTTTTATTGACAGCTGTCACTGTGAAAACCTTAAATATGGCTTTGATACACCTTTAAAGAAGTTAATTGGGACTATACTATTCCATGAAGCACTAAATAAAATACACGTGTTATTAGAAACAAGACATTGTAGAACATAAGTCAGAGATTATCGTCAAGATGATACAGGTGCTTTTAAAGATACTCTAATAACCTTACGCTAACTATTTTGATCAGTAATGAAATTTGATCGCAACAGTGTTTGGGTGCAATGGGTTAGAGGGCTGCAATGGGATGGTTAAACATTGCTGTGATGGCGGAAGTATTTTTATTTATTTTTGGTAGTAGTCTGTGAAGCTAGTTGGGAAATTTGTGCTGTTTTTTTGAGAACTATTTGAATGCAGCGATTAGTGTATACCATTAATCAGATTGCAGGATAACAAATTTATCTGAACGTTTGACAGTTGAGATCAACTCCCTTTGGCAGCAAAAAAAAACTAACATTGGAGCCTATATGTGAAATACAGTTTCATGTTTGCAAAGTAATGCAAGTTATCAGTTCAAAGCACGACTGTGTCTATTGAAAGCAGCAACCTCCTGCTATTCCTCATGAAGCCAATAGGGAAGTAGCTGAAACTGCAATTCATCAACTCGCCTTTGGGGGGCTGGCTCCAGAAACTGTGTAGGGAGATGGTCCGGGCTGTGTTGATGGCTGTGTAAGGAGATGGTCTGGGCTGTGTTGATGTGGTGTTGATGGCTGTGTAAGAGATGGTCCGGGCTGTGTTGATGTGGTGTTGATGGCTGTGTAGGGAGATGGTCCGGGCTGTGTTGATGTGGTCTTGATGGCTGTGTAGGGAGATGGTCCGGGCTGTTTTGATGTGGTGTTGATGGCTGTGTAGGGAGATGGTCCGGGCTGTGTTGATGTGGTGATGATGGCTGTGTAGGGCGATGGTCCGGGCTGTGTTGATGTGGTGTTGATGGCTGTGTAGGGAGATGGTCCGGGCGGGTGTGAGGTGTCTGGTCAAAGGTGTCAAATCTACAGTAGAACATATTCAGCTCGTTTGCAATATGTTTATTGCTGTCGATACCGGGGGACGGTGTCTTGTAATTAGTGAAATCTCTTAAGCCTCTCCACACTGATGCAGAGTCGTTGGCAGAACTGGTTTTGCAGCTTTTTGGTATAGTTCTTCTAAGCCACACCAATCTCCTTTGTCAATGTGTTCCTGGCCTGATTGAACAAGATTCTGTCCCCACTTCTGTAAGCATCCTCTTTGGCCTGACAAAGCTGTCTGAGTTTTGGTGTGAACCATGGTTTATCATTGTTAAATGATAAGTAGGTCCTGGTAGGGATGCATAACTCCTCACAGAAACTGATGCATGCTTTGTTTAGGCTGTCTCCACCTATGTATGTACACATGTATTTAAAACTGAGTGCCTGTCTGTACTACAGAGATCTTTCAATGGAGTTCTTATTAAAGGATGCTTTGAAGATACCCGAAAGTTTCGTCACATGAGAGAATGCTTTGCTTATGTTGATGTCATGTGTGCTTCTTTTCTCCAGTGTGGATATTCTTGTGTCTCTTAAGATGCGACAACTGTGTGTAACTCTTCCCGCACTGATCACATGTGTGCGGTTTCTCTCCAGTGTGAATGCTCTCATGTGTTTTCAGGGTTCCTGACCGTCTGAATCTCTTGTCGCAGTGTGAACACATGTACGGTTTCTCTCCAGTGTGAATCCTCTGGTGCTGTTTCAACTCCCCAGCTCTAATAAAAGTCTTCTCGCACTCAAAGCACATGTACTCTCTCACTCCAATGTGAGTCTTCTGATGCAGTTTGAAATTTGACTGCTGTGCAAAACTCTTCCCACACTCAGAGCATGAATACGGTTTCTCTTTAGTGTGAACTCTAAGATGGCTCTCCAGGTGTGAAGCCCTCATAAACGCTTTGCCGCATTGATCACATGTGTGTGGTTTCTCTCCAGTGTGGATCAGCATGTGTCGTTTAAGGCTTGATGGTTGACTGAAACTCGTCCCACACTGAGTGCATGTGCATGGTTTCTCTCCAGTGTGAATCCTCATGTGAAACTGGATACTTTGTTTGGATCTCAAACTCTTCCCACACTGAGTGCAGGTGAAATGTTTCTGGTCATTTTCCATTACAAAATCATCTTCAGTCAATAAATGAGGGATTTTCTCAGCCTTTACAAGGTCATCATCGTCACTCTCCTCATTGTCTTCAATAAAGTCTGAAATCAGAGTGAAAAAGGTTCAGTTTTTAGTTACTCATAAACAATCAGAGGAAATTGTGACGTGAAAATACGGATCTTTCTAAAAATCATTATCAGGTTTGAAGCATATTAAGGTATAGTAAATTTAGTTGTTTTAGAGAAAGAAATGGGAAAAAATGTCAGTTCAGATCACATTTAGTTTGGCCTTATGATCATATTTTTTAATAAACATGTAAATAAAAGACAGCTGAGTGTCTGTCTTCCCTGAGCGCGGGGCACAATGTAACACAGAGTTTTAAGGTATTTGCTCAGGGTTAATCATGGCATGCTTCCGAGGTTTTCACCACAATGTCGGCAGATTATTGAATTAATTATTGAATTAGTTCTGTGATTATTGAAAAAGTTCTGTGAAATGTGGATGAGAAACACAGGAGAAACCATTTTTGCAGAATAAAAGTATTTTTATTATAGTTAATCAATTTATTTATTTTTAAATCTGTATGGATGTAAAATCTGATATTGTTGTGATCACCGTCTTCTAGGCTAAAAGATGACACCATTTTAAAAGATGTTAAAAACACACAGTGACTGCTAGTTTTGTGGAAAACATACAGTGTGGTTAGCTGTAACTGGGTGTTACAATTAAGCCACACACTGTTGGACAACAATTAAACCAACAATTTTATTTTACTTTTGACTGTAATGTTGAGAACTTTACAGAAATTCTTTTTTAATAGAAAAAAATATTTTATTGCTAATTATGTAAATAAATGCATTATATAATAATCGATAAGAATGCAAATAGTTTCAAATGTGTTTATCCAATAAATAAATAAATAAACATACTGTACTACGTAGAATAAAAAAATGAAATGAGCCAATTACAGAGGAAATATGGCTACTATTTAAAGTAAACAGAAATTAAATTAACTGTGAAATCTGCCTTTATAAGCATGTGTTACAGATACCCCCCTGTCTGTTACAGCGTGCCCCGCAGGTGGAGTAAGTACTAACATTAACACTCCTGGCACTTTTTTCAATACTGCACAGAAACCATAGATCCGGCGATCATAATTCCAGTGCTCATTTGTAGGAGAGGCTTGTGTGTTATTGGTAAAACATGTGGTGTGTCTAACCCCATTACTGATCATTATTTGACCAAATAACCCTGCTCAGCCCTAAAATCTATTTATTTTCCTGTCTTCATTTTATAATAATAATAATAATAATAATAATGTACTAATAGTGCACAAATAATCAGATGAACTGCTCAAAGCTCTTATTGTTCATCAACCTCATTATTGATAAATCAGGAATAAACACCAACCTGTTTGCTCTTCAGTCTCTTCCTCTTTAATTCTGCAGGGTTCTGGATCACTCATCTTCTCACTGTCCTTCAATAAACTCTGTCTTTAAGATTTCACTGATGGTCTGATGCTCGTCTTCACTTGTAGACTGATGGGAATGCTCCAGTATTTATAGCTGAACTGAAGAGGGAGGAGCTTAATTCAAGGAGGAGGAGGAGCGTCACTGAAGGAGGAGTGGCAGATCTGCGAAGATCAAAATACTTCTTCTAATTAACACATTGTTCACCTAAAACTCTAAATTTTTAAGTAAACTAATTACGAAGTGTTTTATACTATTAGCTCAAATTATATATCTGCTTTTACTGAAAAAAAGCCCAAACATATATATTTTTTTAATTGCATAATCTTTATAAATAAAATAAACCTTCCGGCAGGTGCTTCAGGCTCCCCCGGACAAAAACCAGCAGACTGAGGAACAGCTTTTTCCCCAGAGCTGTCTTCCTTTTGAACTCTGCCCCTCACTGACTCTTGTGCCCCCCCAATACACCCCCACACTCCTCTAACTTATACTCCTCACAATCACTGCACTATTTAACATTTGCACATTTAAAGTTTGCACATATTCATTGCACTACATTGCACTGATTCACTTATTTGAACTGCACATACCCACTGCACATGTACATTTGTAATTGTTTATCTATCTGCACACCTGTACATATATTCATTTATTGTAAATCTGTTCATAGCTAATACAACCTGTATATAATGTTGATAGTACATCCATCTGTAAATATCACCATAGTTTTTCTATAACTGCACTTTATAACTTATACCTGTATCCTGCACTTGCTGCTATTGCACTGCTGGTTAGACCTAAACTGCATTTCGTTGCCTTGTACTTGTACATGTGTAATGACAATAAAGTTGAATCTAATCTAATCTAATCTAATCATCAGGAACAAACATATTGCAAATACAAAATATAAAGCGCACACACAAAAAACTAAAATAACAATGGTAAAAACAAAAGAAAGATAAATAAATAAAAATAAATTAACTTAATTACACAAAGTACGGTGTACAGCATTTCTGCATCCAATAATTTTAAGAATTGACAGGGGAATCAAAAAAGTGTCACAATAATTGATGCATATCTCAGATTTTTCTGCTTTTCAGCAATTTCACAATGGAAATAAAGAAGTCATACTGGATACAAAAAAGGGGAGATGATTTAGCAAATTTCTGTTTGTGTATGTTAAACTTTGCCAATAAAAAAAGTCATTAACAATATATTCAAGACATTATATTTTATTGTTTTCATAATAAAAAATAATATATTTTAATGTAAAATGATAACTAATATATGAATAAATAATAAAAATATCTAATAATAAATAATAATGTAAAAGTTTTGTCCTTTCAAAAATATATTTGGCTAGATTCCTCCAGAAATTCTTTACAATGTCGCGTTTAAAAAATAAATGACAAAGGCTCTCTTTATCCACATTGCAGAAACCACAGATAAAAACTAATTTAATCAATATAGACCACTTCAATGTGGTCATGTCATTGGCCCATGAACATTTCCTGCTTGTTATCAAACTATTTCATAACTAACAAGAGGTAATTCAATCATAACTTAATGTTAAAGCAGCTATCACAACATTATTTACCAATATGTGGCTCTTTTCAGATTCTCAACAGATATTAAAAATGTAAAACAGGAAGTACTCTTGGACTATTGTTTTTGTTTACATCTCTCAGAATAGTCTGTAGGAGTATGAAAAAGAATATTCTAAGAAAACAAATGTACAAATTTGCAATGAACCAGCGATATTCTTGCTGTGATGTGACAGTACCGCCCATATTACAATAGAATTAAATGCATAAATTACATTTGAGTTATTTAACATTCATGTTGGTGTAATGTTTTGAGTTTGTAGTTCTGTTATTGCTATTTTCGTGTACATGAGATGAGTAAAAGTTCACATTTAGTTTTTTTACTATGGTATGAGCCTCACGTTTACACAGCACACACAAAACCTCTATAAATCACTCCTGATTATTCTCACCATGAGCACTGGAGTCTGTGCTGTTATTTTACAAATCAATTCAGAAACTTTCGTGTGAATTAAAAGGTAATGCATTCATTTAGTCAATTAACAACTGATAGTATAGTGATTGTAAAGTGTTAAAAGCCAAACACTGGACACAATAGGATAATGATGCTGTTTAATTGAGTCTTTTGACAATAAAATGAGCTTAATGGTGGGATTTACACATGTGATGTACACAAATGAGGAGAAAACAGGAACTATTAAGAGAATTTCATCAGCGATTATATTGATGAGGCTCAGATTATGAACACTGATTAAACCACTCATTAAGAGGATCATTAACAGATCAGAGTTTAGTGTTATTTCTCGATATTATACAAATACAGCACTCTCTATAAAGGTTATAACATAAGATGAACAGCGCCTCTTACTGGCGCTGAAAGGAATTGATCCAAAACACCTCATACATTTCAATCGAGTTTTTACGTGATATTATTAGATGTATTACATTTTTTAATTTATCAAAAAATAGCAAGTGTGATAGCAAGTGTTTTGCTCTAAACATGTTCACTTTACGTCGTGTTTAGCTCCGAGTGTAAATGCGCTGCGGTCCCTTTAAGCGTGACTCCATTTTCAGTGAAATTTTTATCAAAGTTCCTGAAAAACTCAAACGGTCCGAGTTTATGAAGCCGACGCTGCTGCATTAACAATAACCGAAGGATTACAACAGTTCAGACGACATTATCCGCTAGATTTATCATCATCATCATCATCATACTTAATTTTATTTTTAACAGCAGACAGGTTTGGATCGAACCGGATCAAAATCAACAGACATGTCGAGTGAGTCCAAAATAACCAAACTTGTCTATGTAACGTTAACATCATACAAAAACATAATTTCACACAGCTATATATATGTATACACGCACATAATTTGTCCAGTACCACACATAATACAAATTAATTAAACAATACACTCAATATTACACAGTAATTAACCATTCTTCCCTTTTCCCCCTGAAAACTAACACTGTCAGCTAACAGCTAACTTACAGATTGTTTGTGGATTTGTAATGTTATGTTTTCATTCTTTATAACTGATATACGCAACATTAGTTTCATCTGTTTTATTCATTTCGCATAGATAATAGGCTAACTTAACCCCTTTTACTCTCATGTTAATGTTTAACCAGGTTAAAGTTCTCCTGTAAGGAAGTTTAAAGTCCTCATGAACATGCATCTGATTATCGCTTCCTCATTATAAGTCTATGTCAGTTTCTAGCATACAGTTTCTTTTGCATACTATGTAGGGAAGTATACATTGTATGCGTGTGTAACGGGCTACATAACCTTCAACATAGTGTGAAACCAAATGAAGTACTATGCACAGAACAATGTACACTATTTAATATTTTTAAATGGTTTTAAGTGGCATATGAAACAAACTATTAATATTAAACTATTATTAAAATGTAGCTGAAACAGTAGTAGTATGCATTGAAAATGTGTGGTCAACAAACTGCCTAGTGCCTACTAAATTCTCTTATTTAAAAAATGGTACACTCAACAGTGTGAAGTATTTTGTGCTTAATATAGTGCATACTACATATTATTTTTAGAACAATTGAAACAGTATGACCTAGTATGTGCTACATAGTACACATTTTACGTACTTAATAAAATATATTAAGTACATATAAGTACTTAACACATTAAGTACAGTGAAGTGTATGCTCAGTAGAATGCATGCTTTAGTTTATACTGTTTTCTAAAGATATACTGTGTATACTGGTTTTAACATACTAGGTAGTATATTATATTAATTGAAAAATAGTTTACGAATATATTTGAGCTGAACACTATGCGTACTACATACTATTTTTAAAGTGTATAAAGTAGTTTTCGCATACTACGTAGGGAAGAATACATTGTATGTGTGTGTAACAGGCTAAACATAACCTACAGTATAGTATGAAGTACTATGCGCAGAACAATGCACACTACAAACGGTTTTATATTTTAAAAAGGTACATACTTAACATAATCCAAATGATTTTAAAGAGCACACAAAAGTAGCATGTGCTGAACATAATGCACTGCGTTGAGTAAAAAAGTAATAAATCACAATTTTAAGCCTATATAATAAAGAGTAAAGCGCAGAAATGACATAACGTATTTTTATTTATTTTTTATTATTATTATTATTATTAGAAGCATTTTAATTAATACCTACTACATGCACAAAAATAAAATCCTAAAATGTACAAAGATGAATGTTTTCAGTGAGTTTCAGACACTCCACTTCATACAGCAGAACTAGTACTCTAGCATGCCTCTCATTAGTGCTGCGCGGTTGCTGCAGCAACATCAGAATGAGGGTGTTGTGGGGGAATCCTAATCCCCGCCCCTTTGCTGATGCATTACGGCAGTGCTCCCGCCTCCACTACTGCGCTAAGAGGTCCCCAAGCCCCGCCCCCTAGTGCTTAAATCAGTCTCCTGCATCCGTGCCTGCAGACAGACACTCGGCAGCATGTCGGACAGCAGTGCATCTCCAGCGCAGGCTAGGGGCAAAGCCAAAAGAGGCAGTTTCCACAGCCGCACCAGCCCGGGTGAGTGCTCTGCAGACGGGCAGGGAGATATGAGGGGTGGGGTCCCATATCAGATCACATCTCATCTCCACTGCACTTCAGGCCCGTGCGCAGAGTTTGCTGTATTTCTGAGCCTGATAAATAGTGCTCAGTGGATAAGTGCATGTTATTTAGCATTATTATTATGATGATGAGGATGATTATTATTATTATTATTATTATTATTATTATCAGGAAGATATTGCACTTGTCAGACGCATCTGTCCATGAACTAACTTTTAATGCACAAATGCTGAGCCAAATAAATAGTGCTCAGTGGATATGTGCGTGTCTTTTATACCATTATGATCATTATAGTTATCAGCGTCAGGCAGATATTGCATTGGTCAAATGCTTATGTCCATGATCTAGCTTTTAATGCACAAATGCTGAACCAAATAAATAGTGCTCAGTGGATATGTGCATGCCATTTATTATTGTTATTATCACTATTATTGCCATTTAATATTGTTATTATCACTATTATTGGCATTTATTATTGTTAATATCACTATTATTGTCATTTATTATTGTTATTATCACTATTATTGCCATTTAATATTGTCATTATCACTATTATTGGCATTTATTATTGTTAATATCACTATTATTGTCATTTATTATTGTTATTATCACTATTATTGCCATTTAATATTGTTATTATCACTAATATTGTCATTTATTATTGTTATTATCACTATTATTGTCATTTATTATTGTTAATATCACTATTATTGTCATTTATTATTGTTATTATCACTGTTATTGCCATTTATTATTGTTATTATCTCTATTATTGCCATTGATTATTGTTATTATCACTGTTATTGCCATTTATTATTGTTATTATCTCTATTATTGTCATTTATTATTGTTAATATCACTATTATTGTCATTTATTATTGTTATTATCACTGTTATTGCCATTTATTATTGTTATTAGCTCTATTATTGCCATTTATTATTGTTATTATCACTGTTATTGCCATTTATTATTGTTATTATCTCTATTATTGCCATTTATTATTGTTATTATCACTGTTATTGCCATTTATTATTGTTATTATCACTGTTATTGCCATTTATTATTGTTATTATCTCTATTATTGTCATTTATTATTGTTATTATCACTGTTATTGCCATTTATTATTGTTATTATCACTATTATTGCCATTTATTATTGTTATTATCTCTATTATTGCCATTTATTATTGTTATTATCACTATTATTGGCATTTATTATTGTTATTACCTCTATTATTGCCATTTATTATTGTTATTATCACTGTTATTGCCATTTATTATTGTTATTATCACTGTTATTGCCATTTATTATTGTTAATATCACTATTATTGTCATTTATTATTGTTATTATCACTATTATTGCCATTTAATATTGTCATTATCACTATTATTGGCATTTATTATTGTTAATATCACTATTATTGTCATTTATTATTGTTATTATCACTATTATTGCCATTTAATATTGTTATTATCACTAATATTGTCATTTATTATTGTTATTATCACTATTATTGTCATTTATTATTGTTAATATCACTATTATTGTCATTTATTATTGTTATTATCACTGTTATTGCCATTTATTATTGTTATTATCTCTATTATTGCCATTGATTATTGTTATTATCACTGTTATTGCCATTTATTATTGTTATTATCTCTATTATTGTCATTTATTATTGTTAATATCACTATTATTGTCATTTATTATTGTTATTATCACTGTTATTGCCATTTATTATTGTTATTAGCTCTATTATTGCCATTTATTATTGTTATTATCACTGTTATTGCCATTTATTATTGTTATTATCTCTATTATTGCCATTTATTATTGTTATTATCACTGTTATTGCCATTTATTATTGTTATTATCACTGTTATTGCCATTTATTATTGTTATTATCTCTATTATTGTCATTTATTATTGTTATTATCACTGTTATTGCCATTTATTATTGTTATTATCACTATTATTGCCATTTATTATTGTTATTATCTCTATTATTGCCATTTATTATTGTTATTATCACTATTATTGGCATTTATTATTGTTATTACCTCTATTATTGCCATTTATTATTGTTATTATCACTGTTATTGCCATTTATTATTGTTATTATCACTGTTATTGCCATTTATTATTGTTATTATCACTATTATTGCCATTTATTATTGTTATTATCTCTATTATTGCCATTTATTATTGTTATTATCACTATTATTGGCATTTATTATTGTTATTATCTCTATTATTGCCATTTATTATTGTTATTATCACTGTTATTGGCATTTATTATTGTTATTATCACTATTATTGTCATTTATTATTGTTATTATCACTGTTATTGCCATTTATTATTGTTATTATCACTATTATTGGCATTTATTATTGTTATTATCTCTATTATTGCCATTTATTTTTGTTATTATCACTTTTATTGCCATTTATTATTGTTATTATCCCTATTATTGCCATTTATTATTGTTATTATCACTATTATTTTCATTTATTATTGTTATTATCACTGTTATTGTCATTTATTATTGTTATTATCATGATTATTGACATGTATTATTGTTATTATCACTGTTATTGCCATTTATTATTGTTAATATCACTATTATTGCCATTTATTATTGTTATTATCACTATTATTGCCATTTATTATTGTTATTATCACTATTATTGACATTTATTATTGTTATTATCACTGTTATTGTCATTTATTATTGTTATTATCATGATTATTGACATTTATTATTGTTATTATCACTGTTATTGTCATTTATTATTGTTATTATCACTATTATTGCCATTTATTATTGTTATTATCACTATTATTGCCATTTATTATTGTTATTATCACTATTATTGCCATTTAATATTGTTATTATCACTATTATTGCCATTTATTATTGTTATTATCACTGTTATTGCCATTTATTATTGTTATTATCACTGTTATTGCCATCTATTAGTGTTATTATCACAATTATTGCCATTTACTAGTGTTATTATCACTATTATTGCCATTTACCAGTGTTATTATCACTGTTATTGCCATTTATTATTGTTATTATCACTGTTATTGTCATTTATTATTGTTATTATCATGATTATTGACATGTATTATTGTTATTATCACTGTTATTGCCATTTATTATTGTTAATATCACTATTATTGCCATTTATTATTGTTATTATCACTATTATTGCCATTTATTATTGTTATTATCACTATTATTGACATTTATTATTGTTATTATCACTGGTATTGTCATTTATTATTGTTATTATCATGATTATTGACATTTATTATTGTTATTATCACTGTTATTGTCATTTATTATTGTTATTATCACTATTATTGCCATTTATTATTGTTATTATCACTATTATTGGCATTTATTATTGTTATTATCTCTATTATTGCCATTTATTTTTGTTATTATCACTTTTATTGCCATTTATTATTGTTATTATCCCTATTATTGCCATTTATTATTGTTATTATCACTATTATTTTCATTTATTATTGTTATTATCACTGTTATTGTCATTTATTATTGTTATTATCATGATTATTGACATGTATTATTGTTATTATCACTGTTATTGCCATTTATTATTGTTAATATCACTATTATTGCCATTTATTATTGTTATTATCACTATTATTGCCATTTATTATTGTTATTATCACTATTATTGACATTTATTATTGTTATTATCACTGTTATTGTCATTTATTATTGTTATTATCATGATTATTGACATTTATTATTGTTATTATCACTGTTATTGTCATTTATTATTGTTATTATCACTATTATTGCCATTTATTATTGTTATTATCACTATTATTGCCATTTATTATTGTTATTATCACTATTATTGCCATTTAATATTGTTATTATCACTATTATTGCCATTTATTATTGTTATTATCACTGTTATTGCCATTTATTATTGTTATTATCACTGTTATTGCCATCTATTAGTGTTATTATCACAATTATTGCCATTTACTAGTGTTATTATCACTATTATTGCCATTTACCAGTGTTATTATCACTGTTATTGCCATTTATTATTGTTATTATCACTGTTATTGTCATTTATTATTGTTATTATCATGATTATTGACATGTATTATTGTTATTATCACTGTTATTGCCATTTATTATTGTTAATATCACTATTATTGCCATTTATTATTGTTATTATCACTATTATTGCCATTTATTATTGTTATTATCACTATTATTGACATTTATTATTGTTATTATCACTGGTATTGTCATTTATTATTGTTATTATCATGATTATTGACATTTATTATTGTTATTATCACTGTTATTGTCATTTATTATTGTTATTATCACTATTATTGCCATTTATTATTGTTATTATCACTATTATTGCCATTTAATATTGTTATTATCACTATTATTGCCATTTATTATTGTTATTATCACTGTTATTGCCATTTATTATTGTTATTATCACTGTTATTGCCATCTATTAGTGTTATTATCACAATTATTGCCATTTACTAGTGTTATTATCACTATTATTGCCATTTACCAGTGTTATTATCACTGTTATTGCCATTTATTATTGTTATTATCACTGTTATTGCCATTTAGTTTTGTTATTATCACTATTATTGCCATTTATTATTGTTATTATCACTATTATTGCCATTTATTATTGTTATTATCACTATTATTGCCATTTAGTTTTGTTATTATCACTATTATTGATATTTATCATTGTTTTATGCACAATAATACTAATAATATTTCCATGAACTAACTTTTATGCACAAATGCTGTTTTTCTGAGCTAACAAAATAGTGCTGAGTGAATATTTGCGTGTCATTTACTATCATTAGTATTACTGTCTTCAGGCAGATCAGATGCATACCTCTATGAACTAACTTTCATCTAAAAATATTGTTTTTCTGAGGCAAATAAATAGTGCTTAGTGAATTTGTGCATGTCATTTATCATCATCAGGCAGATGTCGCTCAGATCTGACATCAATGGTCAGATGCATATGCTTATGAGCTGACTTTATGCACAAATGCAGTTGTTGTTGTGTTTTTTAGCCAAATAAATAGTGGTCAATGATTATGTGCATGCCATTTATTATTATTATTATCATCATCAGACAGATATTGCACTGGTCGGATGCATAATTCCATTCACTTTTAAGCACAAATGCAGTTTTTCTGCGCCAGCTAAATAGTGCTCAGTGAATATGTGCGTGTCATTTATTATCATTGTTATTATCACATTTAGGCAGATATTGCACTGGTCAGATGCAATAATAATAATGATATGTTTATGAACTAGCTTTAGTGCACACATGCTGTTTTTCTGAGCCAACTAAATGGTGCTCAGTGAACATGTACAGTTGAGGCCAAGATTATTCACCCTCCTGTGCAATATTTATTCTTTTTCAAATATTTCTCAAGTGATATTTATCAGATTCAGGAATTTCTCACAGTATTTCCTGTAATATTTGTTCTTCTGGAGAAAGTCTTATTTGTTTTATTTCAGCTAGAATAAAAGCAGTTCTTAATAGTTTTAAAGGCATTTTAAGGTCAATATTATTAGCCCCCTTCAGCAATATTAGTTTTGGATTGTCTCCAGAACAAACCACTGTTATACAATGACTTGCCTAATTACCCTAACTTTACCCTAATTACCCTAGTGAAGCCTTTAAATGTCACTTTAAGCTGAATACTAGTGTCTTGAAGAATATCTAGTCTAATATTATGTGCTGTCATCATGACAGGGAAGAAAACATATACAGTGGTGCCAGTAATTCTGACTTCAACTGTATGTCATTTATTATCATCATCATCATCAATCCACTTTTGCACTGGTCAGATGCATGTGTCTGTGCTAACACAGATGCTAACTTCAGAGAACAAATGCTGTTTCAGTTGTTGGTCTCGTCCCGAGCGCATCAATATATTCATGATAAATGCAGAGGGCGAGAGCGTGGGATTGTGGGAAAGCGTTCGTCCAGGCGTGTGACGCTCATCAATTATTAGAGCTCCAGAGGCTCAAAACGCACTGCATTGCTGGATGAGGTTTATATTTGGTTGTGCCGTGTGTGTTTTCACATCATACGTGTTTATTTATTTACATTCATTCATTTGGCTGACGCGTTTGTCCAAAACGAGGATAAAAGAAGCAGATCGTCAGAGAGTAGCACGCTGTCTAAACGCTACGATGAGGCTAAGATGCTAAATATACAAGTTTATCATTTATAAATACAAGTTTTATTTCTTTATTTATGTAGTATTTATAATTGAGCTGGGATGAGAATCAGCACCTCCAAGTCTGAGGCCATGGTGCTCCACTGGAAAAAGGTTGGGGGAAAGTCCTGGGGAAAGTGTCTTGGGGTTTTGTTCATGAGTGAGGGAAGGATGGAGCGTGAGCATTGACAGGGGGATCGGTGCAGCGGCAGCAGTAATGCGGTCTATGTACCGGGCCATTGCGGTAAAGAAGGAGCTGAGCTCGATTTACCGGTCAATCTACGTGCCTACTCTCACCTATGGTCATGAGCTTTGGGTTTGGGCAGGGCACACCCTTATAGATAGGGTGAGGAGCTCTTTCACCCGGGAAGAGCTCGGAGTAGAGCCGCTGCTCCTCCATATTGAGAGAAGCCAGCTGAGGTGGCTTGGGCATCTGTTTCAGATGCCTCCTGGACGCCTACCTAGGGAGGTGTTCCAGGCATCTCCCACCGGGAGGAGGCCTCGGAGAAGACCCAGGACACGCTGGAGGGACTATTTCTCTCAGCTGGCTTGGTAAGGCCTCAGGAGACCCCCAGAGGAGCTGGAGGAAGTGTTTGGGCAGAGGGAAGTCTGGGGTTCTCTCCTGAGACTGCTGCCCGTGCAACCCAGCCCCGGAAAAGTGGTTGAAAATTAATGAATGAATAATAAAATATATAATGCATATTAAGCACTAATCGTAGTTGTCATGATCTCCAGCGATCTAACCACCAGAGGTCGCTGAAAAACAGTCACACTCACACAAACTACAAATCTTCCAGTTCACGGACTACAACTTCATACATGCACTCCGTTCACACACGTGTTCTAGATCCTGACTGATTACACTCGCACAGCTGAAGCTACTCGAGGACTGATTCATGGGCTAGAAGTACTAGTGATGGGAAGTTCGGATCATTTTACTAACTCGGATCTTTGAGTCTCGTTCATCGAGATGAACGAATCTTTTTTCGAGTCATTTCGTTCAATTGGTTCAATTTGCCAAAATATTATTAAAATGTTACGAATTGCTTCCAAACACATCTACAACGAGCCCAAAAGGTTGCTCACACGACAAATAAGTCATAAATACAATACTATATGAAGGAGAAAATAAAAATTCAATGTTTACCTGCTCTTTTGTCTATAAAGGTATTTTTGTCTCTTTCCTCAGCTCACCTCTTCATGTCTTCAAATGTCAGTGGTTCGTTCACGTTACACTGACAGTCACATATAATCTTAACCAATGTACACAGTCTGAGCCGATAGGAGCCATGATAATTAGTTCACCTTTCGAGTCTTCTGGTTCTTGAGTTCATCACGCGATAGAATGACTCAAACCCGAGGACTTGAGAGGTGAACGGATCCAATCTCTTTCCGGCTCTAAATGCATACGATTGGCTTCTGTCTTTCACGTGATGAACGACTCAGACCGAGGACTCGAGAGGTGAACTGATCAATTCTCTTTCCGACTCTAAACGCATATAATTGGCTCGTGAAGAACGAATGACTTAAACCCGATAGAGGACTCGAGAGGTGAACGGATCAATTCTCGTTCCGGCTCTAATCTCAAGTGATTGGCTTCTGCCTTTCCGTGATGAACGACTCAAAAGACTTGAAATGAACGATACCACCTGCACGAATGTGCGCAGTCTGCGCACGCGCGGATGAACGAATCACTTCTTGAGAGGACTCGTAGTTCCAGAGTCATTGAAGATTCGTTCAAAATGAACAAATCGTTCAAGAACGACCCATCACCTATAAGTACTACTCAAACACTGTTGCTGAGTCTTGTTATCTGTTATAGTGACATTACAACGCGTTTCCCTTTGTCTGCCTTTGTCATATTTTTGATCCTTGCCTTGTTTGTTTGTTTATTCCTGTCTGCTGCCTGCCTTCTGACCATCTGCCTGAGTATCTTACTATGATTCTGGATTGTCCTCATACATCTGTTTGCCCCTGTGTAGACCATTGCCTACCTGACCTCGCTAATAAACCTGCATGTGGATCCGCACCTCTGCTGTCAGTGTCACATCGCTGGTTACAGTAGTATAATGATGAACTTTTTGCAGAATTCAGGACAGAGTTTATATTTAGTAGAAAATACTAATAATAAATACTCATACACGTTAGTAGTATATAATAGATCTTCATATATGATTGTAAGTGTATGTATGTATGTATGTATGTATGTATGTATATATATATATATATATATATATATATATATATATATATATATATATATATATATATATATATATGGTAAAAATATGCAAATAAGACAAATTAGACAATTTTAGACAATATGCAAATAAGACAAATAATGCAAATAAAAAAAATATGCAAATAAGATAAATAAGACAAACACATCTTGCTAAATAATTGTAGACTGTTAAATTCTAATAAAGACTATGAAACCTGTTTTGAATGTAGTATTACAGTCAGCCATTTAAAATAAATCTATATTATTATAGACTTGTACTGGACGACCTGTACTGGATTTCATAAAGCCTGCATATAACAATAATAATACTTGTTAGTAACGCTCACCAAAGTGTTGTGAATTACTGCAGAGCGCCATCTGCTGGTCAGTGTGTGTGTGTGTGTGTGTGTGTGTTGATTTTGGCTGCAGGGTTTGGAGTTTACAGCACAGTTAATCACAGAGATCAGTCCGCTTCACACACACAAACACACACACACACACACACACACACACACACACACACACACACACACACACACACACACACACACACGACGCTCCACATCGGTGTCTCCTGCAGTTTCAGTGTCTCTGAAACACAAAATGAACACAAATCTCTCATTAGCAGCCCTGTGTGTGTGTGTGTGTGTGTGTGTGTTCAGCTTCTAAATATAAACCTGTGTGTATGAGTCTGAACCTCAGTCTAGACACTCATTTAAAGAGAATAACACATCATTCTCTCTCTCTCTCTCTCTCTCTGTGTGTGTTTTACCTCAGTCACAGCTTATTCGGGACAATAATCGCCCACTTTTATAGTAAAAGACTGTTTGTTTAGTTATATATGTACAAAAAAGAATAATTTTGAGGTTTTACCTGGATGTCGCCCTCTGAATTGTAAATAAAACTCCATATAAGGAAAAACCATTCAGTCGTTGGCCATCTTGGAAACTCCCCCAAGCAGCGATTGGTCAAGTACAGAATCATATAATTAAACACAAAATGACAAAAAAGTTTGGACGCAATATACAAACACTATTACCATAAAAGTCAAAATATTAAAGAAACATGTAGTTTTGAACTTGCATTTTGACCTATTAAAGAACGAGCGAGTGAATAAATGACACCAAACCAAAAATGCTGCAGTATGATTAAACTAAATTAAAACCAAGAGTAAAATTTGACATCATGAACACTTCATGAACCCACTTTACATAAATGGTTGGTCAATTGTCTGTTCTGGCTCTTGATTGGCTGTTTTTTTAGAGGCGGGGCTACAGCTGCCGTATTTAGTGCAAATGTTTTTTCTCCTGTGAATAACTGCTCAAAGTAACGAGGCCATGTGTCAACATGAATCCAAAACAACTAAAAAGTTTGGACGCAAACACAACATTTCCAAAGTGTCAAAAAAGTAGTTTAGAATTTTTATGCATTTTGACGTAATAAAGGACGAGCGATTGAATAAATTACGATAAATCAAAAACGTTGATTTATGATCAAAATTTAAGAGTGAAATTTGACAACAACATCATGAATTCTTCATTACTCAGTTTACACAATTAAAACACAATCCACTTGGTTGGTCCATTGTCGGTTCTGGCTCTCGATTGGCTCATTTTTTTTTGAGAGGCGGGGCTACAGTTGCCATATTTAGCGCCACAGTTTCTCTCTTCTCACGAATAAACAAACAACAGAAGATCATGTTGATCAAATGACAAAAATGTTTGGACGCAAACACCAAGGTAAAAACACGGTTACCTAAAAAGTCGAAATATTAAAGAAAATTTATGCATATTTCAACATATAGAGGGAAAAATTTTTGTACCAAATCCAAAATATTGCATTATGATTAAAGAAAATGAAAATAAGGAGAAATATCTGACAACAATGTCATGTTTTAATCTTCAAAACCCAATTTCAACAATTAAAACAACAGTTTTCCTGTCTGTTCTGGCTCTTGATTGGGTCTTTTTTTGAGAGGCGGGGCTACAACTGCTATACTTAGCGCTACAGTTCCTCTCCTTTCCCGAATAAACAAACAAAATAATGAGGTCATGTGTCAACATTGCTGCATATTTAAAAAAAAAAATCCAAAACAACCATATTTGGACACAAACACCAAGATAAAACACCATTGCATGAAAGTCTAAATATTAAAGACATTTTATGCATTTTAACATATTATAGAGTGAAAAAGTCATGCCAAATCAAAAATGTTGCTCTGTGATTAAACTAAATTCAAGACTGAAATTTGACAACATCATAAATTCTTCAAAATTCAGTTTACACGATTGAAACACACAGCAGTTTTCCAGATGGTTGGTCTATTATCTTGTTTGATAGGCTCATTTGTTTGAGAGGCGGGGCTATAGCTGCCATATTTAGTGCTAAAGTTTCTCTCCTCCCACGAATAAACAGACAACAGAAGATCATGTTGATCAAATGACAAAAATGTTTGACGCAAACTCCAAAATAAAAACACTGTTACCTAAAAAGTCGAAATATTAAAGAAATGTTTATACATTTCAACATTATGGAGCGAAAATTTGTACGAAATTGTTGCATTATGATAAAACAAAATTAAAATTAGGAGACATATCTGACAATATCATGTATTGTTTTTCGAAAATCTATTTACACAATTAAAAAAATAGTTTTCCAGTTGGCTGGTTGATTGTCAGTTCTGGCTCCTGATTGGTTCTTTTTTTAAAGAGGCGGGGCTACAGCTGCCATATTTAGCACAAAAGTTTCCCTCCTCCACGAATAAACAGACAACAGAAGATCATGTTGATCAAATGACAAATATGTTTGGACGCAAACACCAAGATAAAAACACGGTTACCTAAAAAGCTAAAATATTAAAGAAATGTTTATACATTTCAACATTATGGAGCGAAAATTTGTACGAAATCTAAATTGTTGCATTATGATAAAACAAAATTAAAACTAGGAGACATATCTGACAACAATATCATGTATTATTTTACGAATCTCTAATTACACAATTAAAAAAATAGTTTTCTAGTTGGCTGGTCGATTGTCAGTTCTGGCTCCTGATTGGTTCTTTTTTTTAAGAGGCGGGGCTACAGCTGCTATATTTAGCGCTAAAGTTTCTCTCGACGAATAAACAGACAACAGAAGATCATGTTGATCAAATGACAAATATGTTTGGACGCAAACTCCAAGATAAAAACACTGTTACCTAAAAAGCTAAAATATTAAAGAAATGTTTATACATTTCAACATTATGGAGCGAAAATTTGTACGAAATCTAAATTGTTGCATTATAATAAAACAAAATTAAAACTAGGAGACATATCTGACAACAATATCATGTATTATTTTACGAATCTCTATTTACACAATTAAAAAATAGTTTTCCAGTTGGCTGGTCGATTGTCAGTTCTGGCACCTGATTGGTTCTTTTTTTTAAGAGGCGGTGCTACAGCTGCCATAGTTAGAGCTACAATTTTTCCAGCCTGACCTCACGAGGAAATTTATATTTTATCAGTTTAGTGGCTAATTTGTTCGAACTAGTACGAGTTCATTTGTAAAAAAAAACGTTTGATTTTAAAAAGGAGGTGTGGCACCCAACCCCGCCCCTAAACCCAGCGTCATTACAGGATGAGGAAATCGTACTATATTGTACGAATGAGATCGTACGAATTATCCACTAAATCAAAAAGTTAAGAATTGCCGTGAGATTGTGTTGGTTTTTCTCCTCTCCTGAATGAACACAAAATAATGAGATCATGTGTCAATAGTGCAGCATACTATTTTAAAAATGCTCACTGTGTCATGTAGTGCACACTACATAGTGCATACTGCAGTGCACTAGGATTCCATTGCGAACGCAGCCACACACACATAGAGGTCTGTTCAAGCTGGTTTTTCCAGGATTCCTCTGTAAAGCAGTGTGTGGCCCGTCCCGCCTTCAATCCCCCCCACCTCCATCTACGACGTGGTACGAGCCAAACCCGTGTGAATCAGAGCGTCCCGAAACACACACTGACAGAGAGAGAGAGCGACTGCAGAGAGACACTGAACATGAAGAGGGTTTTATCCTGAGATCACACACGGGTACTGCGCACTATACTCTGCGTCCTGTAAGCTCTGCATGCGTCTCTGCTGTGTGTGTGTGAGTGAGAGATGCTTTATTTGCACTGGACTGGGATGTTTGACTGGAATGTTGTGAAACGCGTCACATGATCACTTTAAAGGCACACGATGACAGTCAAATTCTTCAGTGTTTGGGTAAAAAAAGGATGCGATATATATATATTATTCTTCAGAATAGATGTGACTGTAACGGCTATCCTGTGTGTGTGTGTGTGTATGTCATCTGCAGATGCACTTGAGTTGTTTTTGTTTAAACAGCAGCATCAGCCGCTCTGCTTCAGGCGTGAGGTGGTGTTAGACTTTGAACAGTGAGTGTCTGGAGGTTTCTAGAGTCCTGCTGCGTCTGGACGCTTCATTAATCAGATCTCTGAAGCAGGACTAATAGTGTGTGTTGGTGTTGTTGTTGTGAGTGTGATCGTCGGACTCTTGCTCTAAGTAGTTTCTAATCTAGGACATCCAGTACACAGGTGTGTTGTGACTGATCTCTGTGCTGTTGCTAAAGAGTTCTAGGCCACTGCTAGAGCCGTGCTAAGTGGTTACTAGGGCACTGCTTGTTCTTAAAATGCTAACATATTGTTGTGAGGTTGCTGGGGAGTCTGGCCTATTTCTAGGAAGTTGCTGGGGGTGTGGCTTGTTGTTATGAGGTTGCTGGGGGTGTGGCTTGTTGCTATGAGGTTGCTGGTGGTTGTGGCTTCTTGCCATGAGGTTGTTGGAGGGTGTGGCTTCTTGCCATGAGGTTGCTGGGAGTTGTGACTTTTTGCTATGAGGTTGCTGGGGGTGTGGCTTGTTGTCATGGGGTTGTTGGAGGGTGTGGCTTTGTTATGAGGCTGCTGGGGGTTGTGGGTTGTTGCTATGAGGTTGCTGGGGGCGCAGCTTGTTATGAGGTTGCTGGGGGTGTGGCTTGTTATGAGGTTGCTGGGGGTGTGGCTTGTTATGAGGTTGCTGGGGGTGTGGCTTGTTATGAGGTTGCTGGGGGTGTGGCTTGTTGCCATGAGGTTGCTGGTGGTTGTGACTTGTTGCCATGAGGTTGTTGGAGGGTGTGGCTTTTTGCTATGAGGTTGCTGGGGGTGTGGCTTGTTGTCATGGGGTTGTTGGAGGGTGTGGCTTTGTTATGAGGCTGCTGGTGGTTGTGACTTGTTTCTGTGAGATTGCTGGGGGCGTAGCTTGTTGTTATGAGGTTACTGGGGGTGTGGCTTGTTGCCATATGGCTGCTGGGGGACGTGGCTTGTTATGTGGTTGCTGGAGGGTGTGGCTTGTTGCCATGAGGCTGCTGTAGGATGTGGCTTGTTATGAGGTTTCTGGGGGTTGTGGCTTGTTGTTATGTGATTTCTGGGGGTGTGGCTTGTTATGAGGTTAGTGGAGGGTGTGGCTTGGTATGAGGTTGCTAGGGGTGTGGCTTGTTGTCATGAGGCTGCTGTAGGGTGTGGCTTGTTATGAGGTTGCTGGGGGATTGTGGCTTGCTGTTATGAGATTGCTGGGGGTGTGGCTTGTTGTCATGACTCATGAGGCTGCTGTAGGGTGTGGCTTGTTATGAGGTTGCTGGGGCTTGTGGCTTGTTGTTATGAGATTTCTGGGGGTGTGGCTTGTTGCCATGCGGCTGTTGGAGGGTGTGGCTTGTTGTTCTGAGGTTGCTGGAGGTGTGGCTTATTGTCATGAGGCTGCTGTAGGGTGTGGCTTGTTATGAGGTTGCTGGGGGGTTGTGGCTTGTTGACTAACTGAAGCTGAACTATTTAATAAGCGCTGTAATGAATAACAGTGTGTGTTTGTGTATGTTTGTGTGCAGATCTGTGTGGCTCTGTGGACTCCAGGCCTCTGATGTCCCAGCGCTCTCTGCCCGTCACACCAGTCTCACACAAACACCTGCCCATCGACCTGCGCACATCCATGGACGGAAAATACAAGGAGATCGCTGAGGTGTGTGTGTGTCTGCTCTTCAGTGTGTATCTGTGTGTGTGTTATTAACCTGTGTGTGTGTTGCAGGAGCTGCTGGCCAGGAGCCTGACGGACAGCGACATGCGCTGCGCTCCATACGAGTTTCCAGAAGAAAGCCCCATCGAGCAGCTGGAGGAGAAACGCCACCGTCTAGAGCGGCAGATCAGCCAAGATGTCAAGTAAAACACACACACACACACACACACACACACACACACACACACACACACACACGCGCACACACACACGCGCACACACACGCACACACACACACACACACACACACACACACACACACACACACACACACACAGACAAACAAAGACACAGGCATACACACACACACAAACTCAAAGAAGCAAACACACATGCACACAAACAGACATACACACATGCACAAACACAAAGACACACACACGCATACATGAATGCACACACACACAAACACACATGCACACACACACACACACACAAGTGTGCACGCACTTGATTACACACAGACACAAAAATGCACACAAACACTGAGACACACACAGACACACATACACACACAAATGCACACATACACAAAAATAGACACAGACACAAAAACATACACACACTAATGCACAGACACACAAATACACACACAAACGCATGTGCTTGCACACACTCACACAATCATGCACGCACACAAACACACACACACACACACACACAAACATGCACACAAATAGACACAGACAGAGAAACATACACACACTAATGCACAGACACACAAACACATGTGCTTGCACACACTCACACACAATCATGCACGCACACAAACACACACACAAATGCACAGACACACAAACACACACGTACACAAATGCATGTGCTTGCACAAACACACTCGCACACAAACACACACACGTACACAAACACACGGCCACTGACACACAAACATGCACATGCACGCACAAACACACACAAATGCATGTGCATGCACAAACACACTCACACACGGACACATGCGCACACACACTAAAACATGCACGCACACAAACACACACGTACACACAAACACATGTGCGTGCACACACCCGCACCCAGACAAACATGCACACACAAATAAGTACACAAACACACGCCCACTGACACACAAACATGCACAAACACACAAACATCCACGCACACTGACACAAACACGCACAAACACACGTGGGTGCACACACGCGCACACAAACACACACAGACACACAAACATGCATGTATGCAAAAACACACACACACACACACACACACACACACACACACACACACACACACACACACAGTCCTAAGCATATGTGGTGTATATAACAGTGCTGTTGGTTATGAATGAGAATGATGCAGTTCTAATATATTTGGTGTTTGTATCGGCTCATTTCAAGACTTCACTGTCATCCGCTTTAAATGTTGAAACTGTTAAGATTATACACTCAGCGGCCACTTTATTAGGTACACCTGTCCAACTGCTCGTTAATGCAAATGTCTAATCAGCCAATCACATGACAGCAACTCAGCGCAAGTAGACATGGTCAAGACGATCTGCTGCAGGTCAAAGCGAGCATCAGAATGGGGAAGAAAGGGGATTTAAGTGACTTTGAACGTGGCATGATTGTTGGTGCCAGACGAGCTGGCCTGAGTATTTCAGAAACTGCTGATCTACTGGGATTTTCACGCACAACCATCTCTAGGGTTTACAGAGAATGGTCCGACAAAGAGGAAATATCCAGTGAGCGGCAGTTCTGTGGGCGCAAATGCCTTGTTGATGCCAGAGGTCAGAGGAGAATGGCCAGACTGGTTCCAGCTGACAGAAAGGCAACAGTAACTCAAATAAGCACTCGTTACAACCGAGGTCTGCAGAAGAGCATCTCTGAACACACAACACGTCCAACCTTGAGGCGGATGGGCTACAGCAGCAGAAGACCACACCGGGTGCCGCTCCTGTCAGCTAAGAACAGGAAACTGAGGCTACAATTCACACAGGCTCACCAAAACTGGACAAGAGAAGATTGGAGAAACGTTGCCTGGTCTGATGAGTCTCCATTTCTGCTGACACATTCGGATGCTCGGCTCAGAATTTGGCCTCAACAACATGAAAGCATGGATCCATCCTGCCTTTATCAGCGGTTCAGGCTGGTGGTGGTGGTGTAATGGTGTGGGGGAGATTTTCTTGGCCCACTTTGGGTCCATTAGTACCAATTGAGCATGGTGTCAACACCACAGCCTACCTGAGTATTGTTGCTGACCATGTCCATCCCTTTATGAGCACAGTGTCTCCATCTTCTGATGGCTACTTCCAGCAGGATAACGCACCATGTCATAAAGCACCAATCATCTCAGACTGGTTTCTTGAACATGACAATGAGTTCACTGTACTCAAATGGCCTCCACAGTCACCAGAGCTCAATCCAATAGAGCACCTTTGGGATGTGGTGGAACAGGAGATTAGCATCATGGATGTGCAGCCGACAAATCTGCAGCAACTGCGTGATGCTATCATGTCAATATGGAGCAAAATCTTTGAGGAATATTTCCAGTAGCTTGTTGAATCTCTGACATGAAGGATTAAGGCGGTTCTGAAGGGGGTCCAACCTGGTACTAGTAAGGTGTACCTAATAAAGTGTCCGGTGAGTGTATATGGCAATAATAAGTTACAGTTTATGAAACATGTATGAATCCAGCAATCTCTGTCCACTCTTCTATAGTTCCTCTCTGGCTTTGAGATGAATACTTTAACAGTTCTTTAAATACAGATGAATGTTTTGAGAGGGAAACATCACGTAGACGCAGGAATTCTGGCACAGCGCTGCACTTGTTTGTGTTTGCGATCTGTGAGAATTCTTTTGCTTTGAAAACACTGACCCAGGACATTGACAATCACACACACTTTGGCTGCGTTTCAGTGTGTGTGTGACTTACAGATGCTTAAACACACACTCGTTCTGCTCGGTGGAGAGTCTCGGATTCCCTCTGCTGCATTTTAAATGAAAGTGCTTTACAAAAAATCAATCCCAGTGATTTATGCTCTGCTCTCGTGTGTGTGTGTGTGTGTGTGTGTGTGTGCGTGTGGTACTCACTCAAATCTGCTGCTTCGCCTCACGTTCTTCAAGGCTTGAGCCCGAGATTCTGGTGCGAGCCAAACAAGACTTCATGAAAGTAGATAGCACAGCCGACCTGGAGTGAGTGTTTGCCGTCCGTTTATCTCTCCATCTGGCCATCTGTCCATCCAATCATCTCTCCGTCTGTCCATCCAATCATCTCTCCTTCTGTCTGTCCATCCAATCATCTCTCCATCTGTCCATCCAATCAGCTCTCCATCTGTCCATCTGTCCATCCAATCAGCTCTCCATCTGTCCATCTGTTCATCCAATCATCTCTCCTTCTGTCTGTCCATCCAATCATCTCTCCATCTGTCCATCCAATCAGCTCTCCATCTGTCCATCTGTTCATCCAATCATCTCTCCATCTGTCCATCTGTCCATCCAATCATCTCTCCGTCTGTCTGTCCATCCAATCATCTCTCCATCTCTCCATCTGTCCATCCAATCATCTCTCCGTCTGTCTGTCCATCCAATCATCTCTCCGTCTGTCTGTCCATCCAATCATCTCTCCATCTGTCCATCCAATCATCTCTCCATCTGTCCATCTGTCCATCCAATCATCTCTCCATCTGTCCATCTGTCCATCCAATCATCTCTCCATCTGTCCATCTGTCCATCCAATCATCTCTCCGTCTGTCTGTCCATCCAATCATCTCTCCATCTGTCCATCCAATCATCTTTCCGTCTGTCTGTCCATCCAATCATTTCTCCATCTGTCCATCCAATCTTCTCTCCATCTGTCCATCTAATCATCTCTCCATCTGTCCATCCAATCATCTCTCCATCTATCCATCCAATCATCTCTCTGTCTGTCTGTCCATCCAAACATCTCTCCATCTGTCCATCCAATCATCTCTCCATCTGTCCATCTGTCCATCCAATCATCTCTCCGTCTTTGTCCATCCAATCATCTCTCCATCTGTCCATCCAATCATCTCTCCATCTGTCCATCCAATCATCTCTCCATCTGTCCATCCAATCATCTCTCCATCTGTCCATCCAATCATCTCTCCATCTGTCTGTCCATCCAATCATCTGTCTTCTAGGTTCTGCGTTTTTCTAAAGTTCTCCAAGTTCTCCAAGTTCAGCAAGTTCTATGTATTTTTTCCCCAAAAGTTGTACATTTCCTCTAAGTTTATTCCAAGTTCATTAAGTTCTTTGAGTTTTTCCAAGTTGTTTGGGTTCTGTTTTTATCAAGTTGTTTACGGGCTAAGTTTTCTCCAAGTTCTTTATGTTCTATATTTCCTTTAAGTTCTAAATTTACTCCAAGTTCTTTTAAACTTTAAGTTAAGATTGAAGTTCTTCAAGTTTTTTAATTTCTAAGTTTTCTATATATTCTTCAAGTTCTGCGTTTTCTCCAAGTGTTTAATGTTCTGCGTTTTCTTCAAGTTCTTTAAGTTCTACTTTCCTTCAAGTTCTACACTTTCTACAATATTAAAGTTCTTTTAAGTTTTCAGTTTCTTCAACTTCAGATTCTTCAGTGTCTGAGTTTTCTCCAAGCTCTTTAAGGTTTTCAAATTTCTTTAACCTCTACATATCCTTCAAGTTTTTTGTTCTCCAAAATCTTTTCAATATGTTCTTCAAGTTCGGCGTTTTCTCCAAGTGTTTATTGTTCTTTGTTTTCTCCAAGTTCTTTAAGTTGAACCTTTTGCACGAGTTCTTTAAGTTCTCTTAGTTTTTCCAAGTTCTTTGCTCTACATTTCTTCAAGTTCTACATTTTCTACAAGTTCTTCTTCATTCCAAGTTAAGATTTTTTTCATAAGTTTTCTCCAAGTTCTTTGTTTTGTCCAAGTTTTTTCAATTTCTAAAGTTCTTTAAGTTCCCAGTCTTTACGTTTTCTCTAAGTTCATTAAACTTTTCAAAAGTTCTTTGTGTTGTTTGTTTTCTACAAATTCATTAATTTCTTTTAGTTTATCCAAGTTCTTTGGGCTCTATTTATCCTTAAGTAATTTAAGTTTCAAGTTTTGTCCTTTTTTTGTCCAAGTTTTCTTCAATATCTACATTTACTGCAAGTTCTTTTAAGCTTTAAGTTAAGTTTTAAGTTCTTCAAGTTTTCTCCAAATTCTTAGGTTTTCTACAAGTTTTTCAATCTATAGACATTTTCTATAAGTTCTTCACGGTCTACATTTTCTCCAATTGTTTTATCTTCTTTGTTTTTTACAAATTGAAGTTCTTTTGGGTTTTGAAGTTTTTTGGGTTCTGTTTTGTTATACATTTAGTTCTAAATTTCCTGTTCTTTTAAGTTAAGATTTAAGTTCAAGTTTTCTCCCAATTCTTCAATTGTTCTGTAAGTTCTCTTAGTCTTTTACAAGTTCTTTGGATTCTATTTTTTTCCCAAGTTGTCCAAGATCTTTAAGTTTTTCCAAGTTCTTTATGTCCTACGTGTCCTACAAGTTCTCCAAGTTCCTTATGTTTTGTCCAAATTCTTCAATTTTTGCATATTCAGAGTGTTCAATGCTGAACTTTTTCTACAATTTCTTCAAGTTTTCTTGAGTGTTTTTGTGTTCTTCATTTTCTAGTTCTAAGATCTCTGAGTTCTTTAAGTTCTACGTTTTCTCCCAGTTTTATACGCTCTTTGTACTAAGTTCTGTTTTTATAAGTGCTTTAAGTTTTTTCTTTAAGTTAAGCCTTTCTAAAAGTCCTTTGTTTTCTCCATATTCAAGTGTTAATGTCTTTCTTTTCTTGAGTTCTTATTGTTTTCATCCTTCTGTCTCTCATCACGTGTCTGCCTGCAGTTCTACGTTTTCTCCAAGTTCTTCAAGTTCTAACGTTTCTACAGGTTCAAGTTTTAATTTCTTTCTAAGTTCTTTAAGTGTCTGTCTCTCATCACATCTGTCTGCCTGCAGGTATCTGAAGGACAGTCAGGAGGATACAGTCGACTATCCTTTTATCGAGCGAGAGACGGTGACGGAGAGAGAGTTTCAGCGGGTGTCCATCTCAGGAGAAGAGAAGTGTGGGGTGAGAATAACAGAACAACAAAACAAACAAGCGATGGGTCAATTAAGATTTCTCAATGTTCTTTAGTTTTTATAAGTTTTACTGTTTCTCAGTTACGTTTTCTTTATCTTTAAATGTCTAAGTTCCACCTTTTAAAGTTCTTGGATCTTTAAGTTCTTATTACTTTAAGTTCTAAGTTTCGCTTTTTAAGTTTAGTTAAAGTTCTCAGTTCTTTAGTTTGTAAGTTCTCTTTAAGTTCTTTAAGTTTTCTCCAGGTTCTGGAGGTTCTAAATTTTCTATTATGAGTTAAACATTTTATTTATTTTTAAACGTTTCACTTTAAGTTTTAAGCTCAGTTCTTAAGCTGTAAGTTCTAAGTTCCACTTTTTATGCTCTTCGTTCTTTTAGTTTTAAATGCTTTAAATGTTTTTATATGTTCTACATTTTCTAAAGTTAAACGTTTTCATTATTTTGAAATGTCTAAGTGCCACTTTAAGTTTTAAGCTCTTGGTTTTTTAAGCTCTAAGTTCTTTATACTTTAAGATTTCTCAGTGTTCTTCAGGTTCTTATTTTAGGTTCTTAGTTTTTTTAAGTTCTACATTTATTTAATTTGTAAGAAAACATTTTCTTCACGCTTTAAGTTCTGCATAAGTTCTAGTTTTTATGCTCTTCTTTCTTTAAGTTCTAAGTTCTTTATGCTTTAAGATTTCTCAGTGGTCTTTAGGTTCTCTCTGAGTTTTACATTTTTTTATGTTATATGTTTTCTTTATGCTTTAAGTTCTGAGGTCCACTTTTTATGCTCTTTGTTCTTTAAACATTTTATAAGTTCTATAGTTTCTTAAGTTTACGTTTTCTTTACGTTTAAGTTTCCAGTTTTTATGTTCTTAGTTCTTTAAGTTCCAAGATCTTCGTGCTTTAAGTTTTCTCCAGGTTCAAGTTCTAAGTTTTTTTCTAAGTTATGTGTTTTCTTTATGCTTTAAGTTCTAAGTTCCACCTTTTAAGCTTTAGTTCTTCAAATTCTTTAGTTACTTCTATACAAGTTTAAATATAACTTAAAGATATTAAGTTATACATTTTTAAATCACAAAGTTTCATTACTTAGATTTTAGAGACTTGAAACTTTAAAGTTCTAAGTTCTCTTCTTAGTAAGTTTTTATAAATTCAACATTTTCTTATATGTTTTCTTTATTTGTAAACGTCTGAGTTCCACCTTTTTAACTACTAAGTTCTTTAGTTTCTAAGCTATCTTTAAGTTCTTTAAGTTTTCTCCAGGTTCTTTAGGTGCTAAATTCTCTTTTATAAGTTCTATGCTTTCTTTATTCTTAAACATTTTACTTTAAGTTTTAAGCTTTGATCTTTAAGTTCTTTGTGCTTTAAGATTTCTTTGTGTTCTTTAGGTTCTGTTTAAGATTTTATAAGTTCTACATTTTCTTAAGTTATTCGTTTTCTTTATTTAGTATTTGAGTTCTCTATTTAAGTTCCACTTTTTTAAGTTCTAAGCTTTGTTCTTATTTTAGATTCTTATGTTCAGTTATCTTAAGTTTTACATTAATTTATAAGAAAACAATTTATTTCTTTATGCTTTAAGTTCTACATAAGTTCTACTTTTTATGCTCTTCGTCCTTTAAGTTCTGAGTTCTCTGTAGGTTTTCTTCATGTTCTTCTGTTATATCTGGTCTATACTTTTGTACATTCTAAGTTCTTTAAATCCATTCAGGTTTTTCTTCTCTGGATGTTTGTTGTTCTTCAATTCCTGTTTTTATTTTCAGAGGTTTAGATTTAATCTCTGAATGTCCTCAGGTTCCGTTCACAGACCTGGTGGACGCCGCCAAGTGTGTGGTGAAGGCTCTGTTCATCAGAGAGAAGTACATGAGTCTGTCCCTGCAGAACTTCAGTAGAACCACCGCTCGAAGCCTGCGGGAGCTCAATGAGAGGCCGCTGGACACCAACATATATGAGGAGCTGCACGAGAGCCCCGTCGACTCCGGTCTGAGAAACACACGCACGCACGCACACACACACACATTTACAATTGAGGAGGCATTTAGCGATTCAACAAGAAGATGCAACACACACAAGTGCTGATTATACAAATACGTCAACATTACACGTCAACACGGGGAGGACATGCAAACTCCACACAGAAATGCCATCATGGCCAGCGGGGACTCGAATCAGCGACCTTTTAGCTGTGAGGCCACAGTGCTAACCACTGAGCCACCGTGCATACTTAGTTTCGGTTTCAGTAGGTAAAGTTCATCAACCATTGTTGACCAGAGCAAAGTTTAATGTTTGTACAGCTTACATTCACAAAACTCTGTGTGATAAAAACAATATACTAATCTGAACACTGAGACACTGAATATAAAACTGTACAAATGCAGTAAATAAGAGTGAACATGATGAGGAATTGTCTAGATCACACCGTATATGAACAGTAGTTAAACATGCCTGTGTCTTACCTTTTTATCTTACCTTAGTCTTGTGTGTGTTTGTGTCAGATGTGTCCGTTCACCCACCGGTGTCTGAAACACACCCGTACGACGAGCAGAACCTGCCGTCTGATCTAGGATACAGCTGCGCAATGGTGGACGGAGTTTTCCACGTCTACACCACACAAAACCCCAAAGACAAGTGAGTTTCAGGCTCAAATGAGCGACGTTAGCTGATTGTTCAAACTGCTTATTTCAGGAGTTCCCACTTAGCTGATGATTGATTATGAAGCTTGTTTGGCATGCTGTCCCGGGAGAGAGCCGTCAGCTCAAAAGATCCCCGAGCCCGGGGCTCCCTCCTGTTTGCAAGGTGAGAGGGGAGTTTGAGCTCAGGTAGAACTCGAGAACCACTCTGCTGTAGTAGCTAATTAACACATAGTGATTGCTCTTAAGAGTTAACTACTTACTAGGAGCATGTCTATGGTGCTGATTTGGATTAGTCAATTAACTTAAGTTGCGTGTGTTTGGACAGTGGGAGGAACCCACGTGAGCACAGGGAGAACGTGTAAACTCCGCACAGAAACGTCTGCTGGTTTGGTAAGGACTAGAACCAGTGACGTTCTTGCTGTGAGGCAACAGTGCTAACCACTGGGCCACCGTGCCGCCCATCTAGGAAAAGAGGAGGAGTAAGGGTGGAAGGGGGGATTCTTCAAAAAGAAGATGGCTGTGATCTGGAACCTAGGGCTCTTATAGTGGCCTAGGAATCGATTGATTGGTGAATAATCAGTTGGATAATCCGGGGCAGCTGCAAGCAATCATAAGCACATGATCCTCTCCAAATGAGTTTACAAATAAACTCCACTTAAAGCGAGCTGAATTAACACAACTCTTAAGGATTTTTAGGGGACAACTTAATTGTTTTATATTTAATCCACTTAAGTTTGTAAAACTAATGAAGTGAACTTAATGTGTTTGTGTTAAGACAGCATGAAGGAGTTGTGTGATTAGCCCTGTCACAATAATCAACACATGGACAAATCTCACAAAGCGCTTTTCTTTTAGCATTACCCCCTTGTAACAAGCAGATGTCCTCAGTGTGCTGCATTTCTAGCATATCTGACCTGTGAATACAGATTGGAATCAATATAATCCAGAGATGGCCAAACAAGGGCCCGCGGGCAAAAGTCGGCTCTTTGTAACCTTTGATTTGGCCCCCCATCTGAGAGGAAGAATGATGGAGACGGTTGGGGCGAACGCCTTTAACTTAAAAAATCGTTATACATCGATCGTCTAAGACGATGGCGAGCTAATCAAGGCAAACGCTAGTGTAATTCTGTTATAAATGAGATTTTGTCTTTACTGTAATACGTTCATTATGAAATCTAAAAATAAATACTGTATTAGTTCATATAAAGCAATGTTTTCTAATCATTTTTAAATATTATTAAATAAATTAGGAAATCACCCATTGGAAGCTATATTTACCTTCAGCCAACTAACCTCAATCACGTTTGATTTTTTCCCTTCATAAGAATAAGTTTGGCCACCCTTGGTCTAATGAAACGATCACAGTCAGCACTACTACTTCTAAACCTGTCACTATAATCAATATATGGACTCATCGTACAACACATGGACATGAGCTCAATCATTTTTGGTGATGCAATATACATCGCCCATACATAAAAACCAATTCTAGCCACATTTTAGCTATGTGCAACATCTCTATCTCTATTGGAGGTGTCAGTGTCAGTATGGTTAAAAACACTCTAGTATTTACTCGAGTATATTTTGATGTGGGTGTCTGACAGCTAAAACAGATCTGCTAGCAGCCTCTGTTACTCTTTACCTTGTTATTATTTATTATTATTTCTTTAGGATATGCGTTTTCACATTCTGATCCGATGTCTATTGTTAGATTGTTCAAATGACTATAATTAATGAACTATTCTTCAGAATGAAATATGATGTGTTCTTTAGTTGAGTGCACTTGCATTGTGATCATTTTATTTTGTCATTCTGGTATTATATAATGAGTGGCCATAATAAAATGGTCTTAAAATGACAATAATATCATTTATCGGAATATATTTTGGTGCAATGTGTCGTACGACAGAAAATAGATATCATGGCAGGCCTGTGTGTGGATACTCTGCATTTGTTTTACTGTGTCCTCAAATCTGACACACTTAGCAGAGCCTGCGATTGGGGACGACCTGGAAAAGAAAAAGTAGATCACGAAGACACGCGAGCCGCTTCAAACACTCAAGCGGAGTTAAACTATTTTCACTGTGAAATGGCTGATATATCGAGCTGTGAATTACAGTGAAAGAATTATCACGATTTGTGTGATCCATCAAAACATCACAGTGAACTATGCTTGATTATGTAGCCGTGTGAAGCTGTTCATCAAATTATTAACAATTTACTTTATTATTTATTAATTTGATGATGTTAATATATTTCATAGGCTATTCATTCATTTTCTTTTCGACTTAGTCCCTTTATTAATCTGGGGTCGCCACAGCGGAATGAACCGCCAACTTATCCAGCATCTGTTTTATGCAGCGGATGCCCTTCCAGCTGCAACCCATCACTGGGAAACACATACACACTTATTCACACACACATACATTACGGACAATTTAGCCTACCCAATTCACCTATAGCATGTGTTTGGACTGTGGGGGAAACCGGAGCACCCGGACGAAACCCACGCGAATGCAGGGAGAACATGCAAACTCCACACAGAAACGCCAACTGACTCAGCTGAGGCTCGAACCAGCGACCTTCTTGCTGTGAGGCAACAGCACTACCTACTCCGCCACTGCGTTGTTCATAGCCTATTTTATATACAAATCCAAAACGCTTTCGCAGTCAAGTTTGCTGTGAACTTTAAAGAGGGAGAGAAGAAGATTTGACCTGTCAGTGAATGCATACGGCTCCTGAGTAGCAGAAAAGTAAGAGAAATGTATTTATTTATTACATATTTATTGCCACATCAGCAACTTATGGCTATTTCGTGGCCAAATGGATATACATTAAACTATTACATGATAAAAACAAATTCGTATTATATAAAAAAATAATAATAATAATAAAATAAATAAATAAATAAATTATTTAGACAAATATATAAAATATAAATAGATAAAATTTACAAAAAAAAAATTATTCAAAGTTAAATATGATTTTTCAGTTCTATTTTTGATAAAAAATGTAAAACTCTTCCTGGTGGTCCCTTATTAAAAATGTCCATCAAAGTGCTCTCCTTATAAAAACTTTGTCTAATGGAATTTAAAGTTCTACAGTCCAACAAAATATGTTTGATGGTGAGAGCAGTCTGGCAGATATTACATTTAGGTGATTCTTCGTTATTTAATAAATATGAATGTGTCAACCGAGAATCTCCAATTGGACATCTGGTTTAGACCGTCTGATCATGCCTGCTCTCAAAATTATCATTTGCTAAATGTCTTTCATTTATTTTCGGGTTAATTTCATATAATTTGTTGTTGATGCAGTTGTAAAGTAAGAGAAATAGTGGATTATTGTAGTTCTTTATGTATTGGTCTACGTTCATCTTCTATCTTAAGACTTCAAATGGTCTAAAATGCGGCCGCCCGTTTGCTCACCAGTAGCCACAAATACGACCATCACACCAATATTGCGCTCACTACATTGGTTGCCGGCTCATTTCCGAATAGACTATAAAATTTGACTCTTTGTTTATTAAACTTTGTATAATTTAGCGCCACTGTATCTCTCTGATCTGATCACTTTTAAGGCCCAAACCCGATTAGATCAAATTCCGACTGTCATCTATTGCAAACACCCCGATCTCGTCTCAAATGCAGAGCCTTTGCAGTTGTGGGACCGAAAGTATGGATTAAGTTACCATTAAAAATCAGATTAGCAGCCACTCTGTCTATTTTTAGTTCGATGTTAAAGACTGGTCTTCTTTCGAGTGCATTTAATATTCCCTAATGACAGTTTCAGGCTTTACTAAATTGATTCTTTCTTAAAACCTTTTAATGTTGTTACTATTGTTTTATAATGTTGTTTTAATTGTAGTGTATTGCTGTTTTGACCTGCTACTGCTATTGTACAGCACATTGGTCCACCAAAGGTTGTAATTAAGAGTGAGCTCTAGAAATAAACTTTGACATTATATGATTTGAATGAACTGTGTTAGGGAGAGAAGATAAATAAACTAAATATACTTAAGCGGCTGGTAATATACCTGGGCAGCCCACCCAAGTCAAGTCTATGTGTGGGAAGCACTATATAAATATATTAATCTATCAAAATATCACAGCAAACAATGATTAAAAATGTAGTTGTATGAAATTGTTTAACAAATGTGTATGTTGTATTTTATTAGAATTAATATGATCAAATTGTTCAAAATATTGTGTTTATATCTGTTAAAAATCAACACTTTATCTATAAAAACAACGCTTGAAAATTTAGTTTTATGATTTTTTTAATTAAATTGTTAACATTATAATTTTTTATCTATCGAAACATCACAGTAAATATGCTTAATATGTAGTTGTATTAAGTTGCTTATTAAATTAACAATTTTAATTAAAATGTGAATTAATTTTATGAAATTTTTAACAAGATATATCGACTCACTGGTGGTCAATCTGACTGAACTTGTATCATAACATATCATACGTTTGCCCTCAGTTAGTGTGTTTAACAGGTTTGTGTGTGTGTGTGTGTGTGTGTTTTCAGGAGCACAGAGCTGGACCTGCCATATCCAGACCTGCAGGATTACATTGCAGATATGAACGTGATGATGGCGCTCATCATCAACGGCCCTGTGTGAGTCTCTGTTACCCATAATGCCCTGCGTTTGGCTGTTGTCAGAAGTGTCCTATATACTGTCAGACCCTACAGGATTTCACAATCACCGAATTTAACGCAAAATCACAAAAAACTTGTGAAACTAACGTTATCTGTAGCTCAAATGACGGCATTCTGTATTTAACGTTCGCTTGGACGCAGTTTTTTTTTTTTTTTGCGAAAAACGGGAACTAAATCGTATCTGGTTTGATTTTTTTTATGACGGACGAGCGTTTCGGAGGCAGTGCGTCAATACAATTCACACAACGTGAGGGTGAATATATTTATTAATATACGAAAATTACGGACGAAAATTTCATATTCAGTGTACAATGACCTTTAGGGGTGAACTCTAGAGTCGCTCTGTTTCCCTCAGTGTTAAAAAAGATGCAAGAAATAACGCGTCAACACTTCTTATTCATTTTGAATGGGGGATGTCAAGCGTTGCCAAACTGAATTGTAGATCCGTTGACGCCGCTTCAGTGTCGTTGCTCGCTGCAGAAGTTGGGAATTTCTCAACTTTTCAAGCGGAAGTGTCAGCCAATCAGATTGCTTTATGCTAATACCCCAGCTCAGACAGTAGCCGATTGCGGACTAATTTCTATAGCCCCTTTCACACATACAGATATAATTACCGGCAATTTTCCGGAAAGGTCTGTATGTGTGAACAGGCCCTTTCTGAAAATACCGGTAAATTCGTTCCGGCTATTTTCCGGAAAGAGAAGTTGTAACATTACCGGTAATTTGCCGGAATGCTGCGCTGTGTGAACGCAGAAGGAAGATTGTCGGAAAGAGCACGTTCACGTCTAGAACGCGCTGGCGTAAGACGTCTACTTGAGCCAATCAGAACACTCAAATTTGCACTTTTTGTGAGAATAAAAGTGAATGTTTTCCCAGACACATTTAGCTGCTAGATGTTAGTCAGAGAACATTTCTGTTCCTTCTTAATGCCTACTGTGTAAATAATTATCGATAATTGCTTATGATAAGCCGTTGTTTGTTTACCTCCAACGCATGTGCACGTAAAGCAGCTGGTGAGTGCCAGCACACACACATATATTATGAACATCTCGACATGCGAAAGTGTTTCTTCATGCTTTCATCAAAGTTGTGATCCATCCTCAGAGGTTGTGATGTAGTCAAATGTTTACTAATACAAGCGCAGACGTTTAGAGCTCATTTCTGCTTAATGATGTCAGAATGTACCGCTATTTTGGGATGGATGTGTGAACGGTCTTTTCCGGAAAAATTCCGTAACGTTCTCGCCTGTGTGAACAGCGCTTTTTTGAATTTACCGCTAAAGTCGTTCCGGATATTTTCCAGATGTTTAGCGGTATCCCAGTGTGAAAGGGGCTATTGGCTGATGCTGTTATGGTGATCACGTTCAGACCCCAACTTCAGACACGCCCTCCGTCAAGCGTTGACGCTGAAGCCCCGTGTGAATCGGGCGTAATAAAACAAAAATAACGAATTAATGTGTGTACATTTTCAACTAAAGACATGCTGCACAATTAGCCGCACATTTTGTGAAAACTCAAAATCTGTCATTTCAGTGGTATTGTTATGTTTCCTTTGTGAAATCCCATGTTGTGTTTGCGCAGGAAGTCGTTCTGCTATCGGCGGCTCCAGTATCTGAGCTCCAAGTTTCAGATGCACGTCCTGCTGAACGAGATGAAGGAGCTGGCGGCGCAGAAGAAGGTGCCTCACCGAGACTTCTACAACATCCGCAAGGTGACGACAGCGTTGAACACACACACACTGTTGTAAATAAGCTCATTTTTCAGCTCCTCTATAGCAGTGTTTCCCAACCCTGTACCTGGAGGCACACCAACAGCACATACTTTGGGTATCTCCCTTATCTGACCCATTACCTTCAGCTTTTGGAGTCTCTTCTGATGTTCTGCTGAGCTGATTCAGGTGTGTTTGATTAGGGAGAGCTTGAAAACGTGTACTGCTGCTGTGCCTTCAGGAACAGGCCTGGGAAACACAGATACAGGCACGCTGTAGCATTTTAAAGTCACATCGATCAGCTGGTTTGTCGATAAGCTAATATACGAGTGATCCGCTGATGAATCACGGCTTTAAATTGCTCCAGTGTGCCTGTACCTGTGGTTACACTCAGTGAACAGCGGTGAGTTTGGTGAACTGATGACCTTCACGGCCAATCACAGTCATTTTTGTTGAGCACGTGAACACAATGACTGCTATTACCAAACTGTTATGTAGCTACATCGTGTAATAAGACCAAGAGGAAATAAAATATGCTATGTTATAGGCTGAAATGGCAAGAGGAACTATATTCTCGTGTTGGAGTTATAATCAACGTATGAATAATCGTACGATGGCTGCAGAAGTGCGATGATATTACGCTGTTAGCTAGTTACCTAGCTGGGGACTATTCGCAGGTGCTGCATAATATTATTTCTGTCAGTACAAGTTATTCATACAATTATCAAAACTCTTTTTTCGTTTTTGAGTGGGATGCTAACGGTCTAATCTGATTTAATGATCAATGCTAAGCTAAGCTAACAGTGCTCCTGCCAGACTCGGAGATCGGCTGAATGGATTTAGAAATGGTAAAACTCTGCTGTTTAACTGTAGAAGAGCTGTAAAATGAGTATAAAGTAATGAGTATACACTAGACACGGGCCGGTTTACGATTCTAACCTTGGATTAAAATATCAGTTTCGCGGTATCATGATCACTGCTCTTTAAATGTTTGGGTAAAAAAAATAAACAGTTTTCCACATTGAACACAATAGTAACGCTGACAGTGTTTGTGCAGGTGGACACACACATTCACGCCTCGTCCTGCATGAACCAGAAGCATCTGCTGCGCTTCATCAAACGCGCCATGAAGAAATACCCTGACGAGATCGTGCACATGGAGAACGGCAGAGGGCAGACACTGATGGACGTGTTCGAGAACATGAACCTGACGGCGTATGACCTGAGCGTCGACACCCTTGACATGCACGCGGTACTACATGCACGCACGCACACACACACACAAACAAAAGCACTTTATGTATATATACAAACACACCAAATACACAGACATGATAAACACCATAAAACTCACTGGCCACTTTATTAGGTACACCTTACTAGTACCGAGTCGGACCCCCTTTTGCCTTCAGAACTGCCTTAATCCTTCATGTCAGAGATTCAACAAGCTACTGGAATTATTCCAGAGATTTTGCTCCATATTGACATGATAGCATCACACAGTTACTGCAGATTTGTCGGCTGCACATCCCCGTTCCACCACATCCCAAATGTGCTCTATTGGATTGAGCTCTGGTGACTGTGGAGGCCATTTGAGTACAGTGAACTCATTGTCATGTTCAAGAAACCAGTCTGAGATGATTCACGCTTTATGACATGGTGCGTTATCCTGCTGGAAGTAGCCATCAGAAGATGGAGACACTGTGCTCATAAAGGGATGGACATGGTCAGCAACAATACTCAGGTAGGCTGTGGTGTTGACACCATGCTCAATTGGTACTAATGGACCCAAAGTGTGCCAAGAAAATCTCCCTTACATCATTACACCACCACCACCAGCCTGAACCGCTGATACAATGCAGGATGGATCCATGCTTTCATGTTGTTTCATATATATGTATGCTTGTGTGTGTATACATATATAGACAGATACATATCATATATAAACACAAACACACTGAACTCTTACTAACTGATCATCTGATCTTCCTCCTCAGGACAGAAACACCTTCCACCGTTTCGACAAGTTTAACTCCAAATATAATCCCATCGGTGAGTCGATCCTCAGAGAGATCTTTATCAAGACCGACAACCACATCCACGGGAAATACTTCGGACACATCGTCAAGGTAATCGCGCTAATATACTAATACACACGCACATTAAATCGTAATGTTTAACCCGAAACATTCTTTGTGCTGCGTGTGTTTCCTGTGTGTGCAGGAAGTGATGTCAGACCTGGAGGAGAGTAAATATCAGAATGCTGAGCTGCGTCTGTCAGTGTACGGCAGGTCTATGGACGAGTGGGATAAGTTGGCAGAGTGGGCTGTCACACACTCTGTGTATTCAGACAACGTGCGCTGGCTCGTGCAAATCCCACGACTCTTGTGAGACACACACACACTAAACACACTATAAAAAGCAAACATGTGCTATAATTACCTAATACACTTCAAAAGCTTAGTATTGCTGCTTTTTTCTGTAGCTGTAGAGAATATGAGCTGGTGTGTGTTTTGTTCGCAGTGACGTTTACCGCACAAAGAAGCAGCTGAGTAACTTTCAGCAGATGCTGGAGAACATCTTCCTGCCACTGTTTGAGGTCACCATCAATCCCAGCAGCCACCCGCAGCTACACCTCTTCCTGCAGCACGTCAGTTTCTTTACGTTTCCCTTGTCTTATGTTCATTTCATTGTAAATCGATTCAGAATTAGGTTTTAGATGGCAAAATCAGCTTATTCTCTAAAAAAATATGCTATGTTGAAGACTACATCCAGACTGTTTCTTCTCTCTTCGCCTCTCTTCCTCTTCTGGCCCAGTCAATATCCTGAGCACCTATGCTCCTACGCTCTGCTCCTTAGCTGAGATTGATGGTGGTCTCAAGCTCTTCATAAAATTTGTCCTCAAAGACATCTCTACCACAGAACACCTGTTCCTACTCAGAGACTTCAATGCCCGGATTGGAGCTGACTACAATTCCTGGCCCCTTTGTATCATTCACTTTGGCATTGAGAAGCTTAATGAAAATGGTCAGAGATTGTTAGAACTCTGCTTGTACCATGACCTGTGCATCTCAAACACGTTTTTTTAACCAAACCCTGCCATAGAGTGTCCTGGCGTCGCCCTAGCTCCTGTCACTGGGACCAGCTAGATCTTCTCACTACCCGCAGCTATCACAGTGCAGACTGTGACACAGACCACTCACTAGTTGGAAGCAAGGTACGCCTTCACCTCAAGCAGATCCATAACTCCAAACAGAAAAGACTACCACGTATCAACACAGATCTGACATCAGTTCCAGAAGTATGTATACGTTTTTCCAGTACCATTGCAGAAGCCCTTAGGGACTGCCCTGACATTCGAGATGCCATCTACAACTCAGCAATGCCAACTTTTGGCAAGTAGGAGAGAAGAAATCCAGACTGGTTTAAAGAGAGAATAATTAAACTTGAGCCAGCCATTACAGCTAAACATACAGCTCTGCTGGATTTCAAACACACGCCTTCAGAGAAGACATTAGCTGCACTTCAGAAGGCCAGAAATGATGCCCAGCAAATTGCCAGAGAGTGCGCAAATGAGTATTGGTTGAACATCTGTCAGAGTATTCAGCTCGCTGCAGAATGTGGGAACATTCGGGCTATGTACAAAGGAACGAAGAAAGCATTTGGCCCAAGTACCATCAAAATCACTCCCCTGAGGTCTGCTACCGGCAACATCATCACGGACCATGGTAAGCAAAGGGAGAGATGGGCAGAGCACTATCAGTAGCTGTGCTTAAAGGAGAACATTGTCACTGACACGGCAATGCAAAGCATGACCACCTTGTCTGTGTTAGGAGAACGTCATGCTCTGCCGTCTGTAGATGAACTCAGTAAGGCCATCGACTCACTAGCATGTGGAAAGGCACCAGGTAGTGATTGCATTCCCCAAGAGGTCATCAAGGTGGAAAAGAGTGCTCTTCTTGACCACCTCCATGAACTCTTACTCCAGTGCTGGGAGGAGGGAACAGTTCCCCAAGACATGCGAGATGCCAACATCATCACGCTTTATAGGAATAAAGGAGACAGCAGCAACTGTAACAACTACTGTGGCATCTTCTTGCTTAGGATTGTGGGAAAGGTCTTTGGCCGTGGGGCGCTGAACAGACTGCAAGTACTAGCTGAATGCGTCTATCCAGAGTCACAGTGTGGCTTCAGATCCCAGAGATCAACAATCGACATGATCTTCTCACTGAGACAGCTACAAGAGAAGTGCTGGGAGCAGAGACAGCCACTCTACATCGCCTTCATCAACCTAACTAAGGCCTTTGACTTGGTCAGAAGAAAAGGCCTCTTCACTCTATTGCACCGAACCGGATGTCCTTCCAAGCTTCTGAAGATAGTTACATCCTTTCACAATGAAATGAAAGGTACTGTCCAGTTCGATTGACTCACCATCAGAAGTGGGTGAAACAAGGCTGTGTTCTTGCCTCGACACTCTTTGGTATCTTCTTCTCCTTGATTTTGTGTCATGCCTTTAGTCAGTCGGAGGATGGTGTCTACATCTGTACTAGGAGCGATGGCAACCCATCTAACCTTGCGTGTCTACATGCAAAGACCAAGGTGCGCAGGGTGCTGATCAGGAGATGATGTTTGCTGACGATGCTACCCTGACTGCCCATAAAGAGGTAGCACTTCAGCATCTTATAAGCAATCTTGCTCAAGCCTCTGATGAGTTTGGACTTACCATCAACCTCACAAAAACCAAGGTCATGGGCCAGGATGTCAGCAGCACTCCCAAGATTTCCATCGGGGATCACACCCTTGAGGTAGTTGAGTCGTTTACATATCTTGGCTCTACTATCTCCAGCAACCTCTCTCTGGAGAATGAACTGAACACCAGAATTGGCAAGACATCAATCGCCATGACCTGATTGACCAAGAGAGTGTGGAACAACAGGCTGCTCACTATGAACACCAAAATAAAAGTTTATCTGGCCAGTGTCCTCAGCACTCTTCTCTATGGTTGTGAGACATGGACTATGTACTCCTGGCAAAAACACAGACTCAATTCTTTCTTCTTCGCTGCCTGAGAAGGATCCTGGGCATCTACTGGCAGGACCATGTCTTAAACACAAATGTGCTAGCAAAGGCAAAAAACCCCATGCATGCACTCCTTTCCCAAAGACACCTTTGCTGGTTAGATCATGTCTGCCTTATGCAGGATGGCCGAATTCCCAAAGACATAATGAGCTTGCCTTGTGCACCAGACCAACAGGGAGACCAGTGCTCCGGTATAAAGACCTCTGTAAGCGTGACCTGAAAGCTGGAAGCCTGAAGCCAGACTTAAAAGTTTGGTTTGAACCTAGTTGAGCTGTGGCAAGCCTAGAGCACCATCTGCTGTTAAACACTAGCCTAGAGCGCCATCTGCTGTCAAGCAGTAGCCTAGAGCACCGTCTGCTGTTAAACACTAGTCTAGAGCGCCGTGTGCTGTTAAACACTAGCCTAGAGCGCCGTGTGCTGTTAAACATTAGCCTAGAGCGCCGTCTGCTGTTAAACACTAGCCTAGAGCGCCGTCTGCTGTTAGTAGCCTAGACTAGCAAACATTTACACTGTGCAGGATGATGTCATCAGTACCTTATGTTTGTTTTACCTGTACAGTTGAGGTCCTGATGTCCACTAAAATTATATTGTTGTTGATGTTGTTTTTTAGGTGGTGGGTTTCGACAGCGTTGATGACGAGTCCAAACCGGAGCATCACATCTTCAACCTGGACAGTCCGTCTCCGGCACGCTGGTGTGATGACGATAACCCGCCGTACTCGTATTATCTCTACTACATGTATGCTAACATGACCGTTCTCAACCACCTGCGCAGGTACTAAATGCCATAATGAGAACATGAATCAGTTCGCCAGTCACTCTGAGTCACATGACGCTTTCTCTGAGCAGGAGGCGGGGCTTCCATACCTTCGTTCTGCGACCTCACTGCGGGGAGGCGGGGCCTATTCATCACCTCGTATCTGGATTCATGCTGTCAGAAAACATCTCACACGGACTGCTGCTCAGGAAGGTACATGAACACTAGGGGAATCAGAACACAGTGATTCACTAAAAGAATCGGTTCAAATGAGTCATTTTTAATTGCTGTACTGCTTGTGTTGTATGTGTCTTGATTTGGTAAGATGAACCAGTTCATATGAGCCATTTGATTATCAACCAGGCTCCAATAGTCACTCTATACACATTCGTTTCATTAAAAAGAATTGGTTCCTAAGTCTTTTAATCATCAGCTAGAGTACTTTATTAACAGTTTGCATTTTGATTCATAAAAAGAATCAGTTCATATGAGTCATTTGATTATCAAAAAGACTACATTAGTCACTCTGTATGGTTCGATTTATTAAATGAGTTGGTTCATAAGAGTCTTTTAATCATCAGCCAGTGTGTTTTATTCACTGTTTACATTTGATTCTCTAAAAGAATCAGTTCATATGAGCCATTTGATTATCAACCAAACTCTTATTAGTCACACTGTATGCGTTCGATTCACTAAAAAGAATTGGCTCAAAAGTCTTTTAACCATCAGCTAGAGTACTTTATTCACTGTCCGCATTTTGATTCATAAAAAGAATCAGTTCATATGAGTCATTTGATTATCAACAAGACCACATTAGTCATTCATTCTGTATGCATTCGATTTACTAAAACGAATTGGTTCATAGGAGTCATTTTATAATCAGCCAGGGTTTTTTTTTCACTATTTACCTTTGATTCTCTAAAAGAACCAGTTCATATGAGTCATTTGATTATCAACCAAACTACATACGTCACTCTGTATGTGTTTGATTCACTAAAAAGAATTGGTTCATAGGAGTCATTTTATAATCAGATAGAGTACTTTATTCACTGTCTGCATTTGATTCTCTAAAAAGAATCCGTTCATAAGAGTCATTTGATTATCAGCTAGACTAGATTAGTCACTCTGTATAGGTTTGACTTATTAATAAGAATCAGGTCATAAGAGTCAATTAACGAGCCAGAGTATTTTAATTCACTGTTTGCATTTGGTTCTCTAAAACGAATTGGTTCACAAGAGTCATTTGATTATCAGCCAGACTATATTAGTCACTCTTTATACGTTTGGCTCATAAGTCATAAGAACAATTTAATCAGCCCGAGTGTATTATTCACTGTTTGCATTCAATTCTCTAAAAAGAATCAGTTCATAAGAGTCATGTGATTATCATCTGGACTAGATTATTCACTCAGTATACATTCGACTCACTTGCAAGAATCAATTCATAAGAGTCACTTAATAAGCCAGAGTACATTTTCCACTGATGCATTTGATTCTCTCATATTCAAATTGGTTCATAGGAGTCATTTAAAGACTACAGTAGTCACTCTGTATGTATTTGATTCACTCAAAAGTATTAATTCAGTAAAATTATTTGCATTTGATTCAGTAAAAAGAATCAGTTCAGAAGAGTCTTTTGATTATCTGAAAGCTAATAAGAGTCACTCATTCATAGATCATTAGCTTCAGTATTCATCTTCGCACTTTTATCAAACACACAGTAGTGAGTAATTAAACAGGAAGTAGAATTGTTGAGTACCTGTGTGTGTTGCAGGCTCCAGTGCTGCAGTATCTGTACTATCTGGCTCAGGTGGGAATCGCCATGTCTCCTCTCAGCAACAACAGTCTGTTTCTGAGTTATCATCGTAACCCGCTGCCCGAATATCTATCCCGCGGCCTGATGGTGTCGCTGTCCACCGACGACCCGCTGCAGTTCCACTTCACTAAGGTAAAACACAATGCGAGAGCTCTGGCTGTTTCTACTGGACCTCTGACAGTATCAGATTTTCTTGTTTTGATTAATTATCCCGATATTCGATATTATCACCTTGAACTAATCTGCAAAAAACATTAATTAACAGTGACAATATAACAGTAAGTACTTAATAAGTGTATTGCTTTATTGTGTACACTACCTGACAAAAGTCCTGTGGTGGATCTCAGTTGTAAGAACCATCATGGAGCCAAGATTCTCACAGAAATCAGTCAAGTTTGGCGAAGGAAAAATCATGGTTTGGGGTTCCATTCAGTATGGGGGCGTGCGAGAGATCTGCAGAGTGGATGATCAACATCAACAGCCTGAGGTATCAAGACATTTGTGCTGCCCATTACATTACAAACCACAGGAGAGGGCGAATTCTCCAGCAGCAGCAGCCTCCACATCAAAGCTCCTGAAAGCAAAGAAGGTCAAGCTGCTCCAGGATTGGCCAGCCCAGTCACCAGACATGAACATTATTGAGCACGTCTGGGGTAAGATGAAGGAGGAGGTGTTGAAGATGAACACAAAGACTCTTGATGAACTCTGGGAGTCCTGCAAGAAGGCTTTCTTCACCATTCCAGATGACTTTATTAATCAGTGATTTGAGTCAATCAGAGATGTATGGATGCAGTCCTCCAAGCTCATGATGGAGTCAGACACAATATGCATTCTGTTTCCACTGCAGCATGAGCACATATTCTATACTGGACATTATTGAAGGTTCAGTGAGCAGACTTTAGTCTAAGCAGTCAGACCTTACTGTCCTAATCAAATCATTAATAATCAAGACATGATCAGATTATATTGTGCTCAAATAAACGTCATCTAGAGGCCTTTACCTTTCATATAAGCCACTTCTGATAACAAATGATCAAGAAGTTAGTATTTGCTGTTCCTAAAACTCAGATAATCAACAAGACTTTTGTCAGGTAGTGTACAGACATTACGTAAACAAATGTTTAACCAAATTTAAATGCAAAATGAATTATATAAAGCACAACATGTAACACTTTATTATAAAGTCTCATTAGTAATCATCAGTAATAGACTAAAGTCAACATTGAGAGACAGATTTATTAGTTACTCTGCTAACATTAGCTCAAACATACAACTTAAACTATATGTAACTTGATTTAATAAACGAGCAAGACTCGTACTCAGATTACAGATTTAACCAGTTATTAGGTGTTAACGTTAGGTAATGTTTAAAAAAAAGAGTTTAGTGGTCACACTTTACAATAAGGTTCATTAGTTAATGCATTTACTAACATGAACTAATCATGAACAACACTTGTACAGCATTTATTAATCATAATTCAACATTTATTAACATCCAAGTCCATGCTTGCTAACATTAGTTAATGCACCGTGAGTTTAACTAATAATGAATGACTGTATTTTCATTAACTAACATTAACTAACATTAACAAATACTGTAGTAAATGTATCGTTCATTGTTTGTTCATGTTAGTAAATGCATTAATTAACATTAACTAATGAACCTTATTCATAGGTGGAGCGTGTGTAAGGCTGGGGAAGGCTTAGCCTCCCCCTGGCCAGAGACCATGGAGATAGCAGCAAAGAAAAAAACTGCATTGAAAACATGTAACAGGTGTAAGGCGGAATATGAATGTAATTTAATGTTGATGATTAACACAACACTTTAGCTATTGTAAGTTTGTAAATCAAATTTAAAGTCCCCCTCCACACAATAATGGAACTGTCCAACCCCGCACATTACACTGATGAGAACTGTTTATTACTGGAGTTAGCAGCTGCTCTGAAAACCAAACCAAAAGTGCTGGCCAGCGGACTATTCTGATTTGCTGGTCAAGGACAGAAGTATTAAATGACAAATGAGTATTACGAGAGAGATATAATAAAATATTATTCTGGTTTAATTTGTTTTCAGCATTAAATTGGTAGTTTGATTGTAGCGTAGTCTAGCCTGTAGTGGAGTAATCTTGTTTAGGCGATCGTTTGGAGATTTACATTTTAAAGCTCAAATATTCATTGCTGAATTACAAGTTCGGTTTTTGATTGACCTCGTGAAAAAGAGAATGATTTCGTATTCTCGGGGCCAGCGCATCCAGAGGCGACCGCTAAGGGTGGCAGAATAGTGAGGGCTGCGTCTGCGATGATGAATTAACAGCTTTATTGCTTCTGTCTTCAGAGTCACACGATCCTTCAGAAATCGCTCTTATTAAGAGTAATAAAGTTATTACTGGTAATAGTAAGAAAAGCAACAAGTAGTAATAATTTAGTTTGAAACTGCATACAGTAAGTACTAAATAAATATTTCATAAATAAGTATTTAAGTTTTTTATATGTAATAAACGCCGTCTTGATGAACAGAATCATTTTAATCAGATTTTTAAAAGTAATAATAATCAAAAATAATAAGCTGACCCCAAACTTTTGACCGGTAGTGTAGATCAGTGGGAGAGTTTAATAAAATAATTGAATACGTGTGTTGATTATAATAGACGTTTGTTGATAGGCGGTGCTTTGTTAAAACCTCTTCTTGGTCGGTCGCAAATCTTTTTAAATGCATTAAAGGGCAGCGCATATATTAGCCTTACCCTGGAGTTTGTTCACCCTCCGCCTGTGACCTTATTGTAAAGTGTGACCAGTTTAGTTAAATGATCTAATCTTAACTATTGGAGTGCTCGGTGTTAATGTGCAGAATGTTCAGTCAATATTTCAGCATGTATTAAGTCTGATTAACGTGAAAATTTGACCGATTAAGCTAATTAAGATCACACACCGAACGCTTTTCTGTTCTGAGAACGTGAGCTGCGCCGCACTGCCTTTGTTTGTTGACGAGGATTAAAGAAGTGCGCTGTGCTTTTTTTTGTCGCTAAGCAACCGCTTAATCAGCTGCGTATTGTGTGCGAGCTCTGCCTTTGATGTTATTATAATTATAACATTTAATAATACTGTGATATTTACAGTTTGGGAAGTCATACAGCTCTGAGTAACTCGAAACAGTGACCGCTAGTCTTAGGTCCATCTTTAAAAGTCCCCATAGTCATCATGACAACACAAACACTGCTGTCACCTCAACGGAAACCCCGCCTCTGCTTTCATTTGATTGGAGGATTAAAAAAGACGCAACTGACGTAACGCGCTTTTTCCCGCTTAGAGTTGACTTCTGTTCAACTTAGAATGCAACGGCAAAGACACGAGGCTCAGCAGAGCGCATAAGCAGCGCGCAAAACAATCACGACCATTAGAAAAGCATTTAAAACAGGCGCCTCTCAAGCATATTAGGTCTGATCAAGGCTTAAGTCTCTAATTATCTGCCCTTGTTATTAACACTACTGTAAATACAGAGTGAATATTCTTGAAACGCACTCGTAAAGTTGAAATAAAAATAATTACCGACTGTGTTTTGAAGTGTCTGTGATATCAGTATGTTCATTATCATCATATATTGAATATCAGCATGTCTAGTTTTTACTGGCGAGTGGGGAATCAATATGGCTGATTTGTGTTGTGTTGTGTGTGTTTCAGGAGCCGCTGATGGAGGAGTACAGTATCGCCACTCAGGTCTGGAAGCTGAGCTCATGTGACATGTGTGAACTGGCCAGAAACAGTGTGTTAATGAGCGGATTCTCACACAAGGTAACCACACACACACACACACACACACTATTAAACACATGTGTTAGTAAGAGCATTGACAGGGTTCCCACGGGTCATGAGATTTCTGGACTACCTGTGAGTTTTAAAAGGTATTTGCCAGGCATTGCAGGTCAGGGACTATCAGTCAGTTTGTTTATCATCTCTTTGCATGATCTGAATCTACTGTTTATATATTGAGAAGGGAACGCTGAGAGAAACCGGAAATGTTGACCTCGTAACTATAAAAAGCCTACCACAGCATGTTTGATTACATAAATGACTCAAATTCATTCACTTTTCAGCTTAGTCCTTTAAATAATCAAGGGTCGCCACAGTGGAATGAACCGCCAACTTATCCAGAAGATGTTTTATGCTAGAAGCCCTTCCAGCTGCAACCCATCACTGGGAAATGACTCAAATGATCAAAAATCATGTTAAAATTTCAGTTTTTAGTGTTTCACACAAATAATGTGGTGTTTTTCCTGAGGTTTCGCACACCAGACGAGCACTTCCTATATGTCAACGTAATGTTATTTGGTAACACTTTACAATACCATAAGGTTACATTAATTAATGCATTTACTAACATGAACAAACAATGAATAATACATGTATTACAGTATTTGTTCATGTTCATGCACTCAACTAACGTCAGTGTTGCCAGATTGCAAATGTCAAAGTATCGTACCAGAACCTCAAAATTATCGTATTTAGGGGAAAATTATCGTACACGAGTCAAACGTAGAGTATACAGCAGTTATCTAGACAAATAACGTTTTGACACAACGTGAAAATGAGCACAATACATAAAAAACGAGGCATACCTTAGTGGGGAGGTTTAACCTCCACCTCAGAGTCGCTGTCATTGAATACCTGCGTGTTGCCAGCAGTTGAGTCGATTTCATGGCTTTGTTTTGATGAGATTATCTTTCGAAAAACACGTTCACATGACGCATTTGAATAGGAAAAAAGGAGAACATCGTGGGGGAAACTCCCCCGTCCTTCCCACCTTCCTTTTCAGCACAGATTTTTTAAACTGTAATGCTTAAACCATCGAGCTCAAGCTGAAAACGGCTGACTTAAGCGCGGCCGCGCACGGGTGGAATGTTAACTCATGAGCCATTCTCCATGTTGATTGGCTGAGAAGATGTAACATAAGATGAGATGGAAAACGTGCCTAACTCCACATTCTAGACACTAGAGAAAAGATGCAGCTAGATAATAATAATAAGTATAGAAGCTCTAAGGTTACAATTCATTTGAAATGCCATAGAATTCTGAAATGATCGAACACTAGAGGATTTTTCTCATTATTGATCATCATTGAGGTCGAAATTATCATACTGTAGGAATGAAAATTAACATATGCTTTTGTTTATATGACAAAACATGTCTTTTTGACTCAAGAAGGTCCATACTGACTCCAAAGGCAGATACTGATAAGATCAGGGCCTGGTGTGTGGACTTTGGGGGTTTTACGATGTGGTCACATGTTGATTGGTCAGTTTGAATGTCTCAGCATTTAGGCTTTAGTCACATGGTCAAGAAAGATACAAAATAGGTGGTAAAACGCTGCTCTGCCTCTTCTCTTTTCCTGCTCTGCTTTCCTGCTCTGCTCTTCTCCTCCTCTGGAGTCTATCTTCTCTGACTCTACTGCAATCAGGCTAACTTCTGGGCCTGCTCTCTTTGTCTCTCTCTACCTCCCCCTGTGTTTCTCCTTCTACCTCTGGAAACTTTAATTTTACATTTAAGCTGGGTACAATTTATATCACATGCTTTATCATTCCAGATTTGATCATTTTATTCAGGTATTTTGTAATTAATTCAGTTGTAACCATAGAGAATTATTGTCATTAAATCATTTCATTATCAAGTATTTGTGAATTACTTTTGATTTAACATCAACACTTAATAGCTCCATAATGCAATACAATACAATCACATAATGTCAGCGCTCTCCCACATTTATAGCTATTAATCCTGCCCTTATTTCTGTTTTTGGTATAAGATTGCAGAGGAATGGTTTGACTAGAATACAGATTTTTACCATCAATACTTATTTTTTAGTCATTCGGCAGAACTACAGTTCGAACTGCTGTGGTTTTAAGACCCCTTCTTACAATACAAATACGATAATTATACGTCTGGCAACGCTGACTAACGTTAACAAGCATCAATGTGGACGTTAATAATGCATTAGTAAAGGTTGAAATATAATTAATTGATTCTGCAGTATTGTTCATGTTAGTAAATACATTAAGGAATGAAACCTTACTGTAAAGTGTGACTGTTGTTAAATATAAAAACAACGCAGAGCGTACAGAAGGAGTCTGAATACTGTCCTGACTGCTCTAAATCTGCAGCAATCCAAATAGAAATCAATTAAACTCAGTTTGAGTTGCTTGATTTTGCATTAAATTCAGCAAAAGCAGAATCACAATATTCTGAAGGCCCTGCTCAACACCACAGCTGCCTGTTGTTCATTATAGCTCAAGTGAATTCAGCTTTTTAAGTCAGTGATTTGAGATTTAGCTTGACGTGTATTAAACCCTGTATTTAATACTGTCCTGTAAAGCTTTGACGAGACGAGCTCATGCTTTCCCCTCCTGTTTTATCTGTGTCTGTCTTAGTCTAAGAGTCATTGGCTGGGTCCTGATTTCACCAAAGAAGGGCCGATCAGTAACGACATCCGACGCACAAACGTCCCGGACATCCGCGTGGCGTATCGATACGAGACCATGTGTGAAGAGCTGCACCTCATCATACAGGCCGTCCGGACGCAAGAACTGGACAGCATTGAGGAGGAGGAGACGCTGTGCTTCACATCCAGCCAATCAATACGCTAGAGACGAACTGTGACTCCGCCTGCACATTAGAGATGAGCCTCAGCCCCGCCTACATGCTTTCCTGTCCAATCAGCACAATCTAGAAGAGCCATGACCCCAATTGTCTAGTCTGCACTCTGCAGATTAGCATGACCACGCCCACATTCTTACCCATCTTATTAGCACACTGCAGATGAGCAATGACTCCACCCACACACTATAGACAAGCCTTGACCCCACCCACATGTTTGCTTGTTTAATCAGCAAGCTGTGAATAAGCCATAACCCATCCCACATGCTAGGCAAGTTTCAACCCCACCCACATGCTCCCCCATCCAATCAACATACTGCAAATGAGCTATGGCTCCACCCATACACTAGTCGACACAAGACTCCACCCACATGCTCCACTATCCAATCAGCACACTGCAATTGAGCTGACTCCACACACTAGAGATGAACATTGACCCCGCCCATATCCTTGCATATGCAATCAGCACACTGCAATTGAGCTATGACTCCACCCACACACTAAAGACAAGCCTCTACCCCGCCCACATGCTTCTCTATCCAATCAGCACACTGGAAATGAGCCACCCAGAGACTAGGTACACAAGACTGGACCCCACCCACATGCTCCACTATCCAATCAGCACACTGCAATTGAGCTGACTCCACACACTAGAGATGAACATTGACTCCACCCACATCCTCGCATATTCAATCAGCACACTGCAGTTGAGCTATGACTCCACCCACACACTAAAGACAAGCCTCGGCCCCGCCCACATGCTCCCCTATCCAATCAACTTACTACAGGTTAACCATGACCCAGCCCACATGCTACAGTCGAGTTTTGACTCCACCCACATGCTCTTACAGCCAATCAGCGTGCTGTAATTGGGCCAAGACCCCACCCAAACATGAAAGACGAACCTCAGCCTACCCACAAACTCATCTATCCAATCAGCTTGCAAGAAATAAGCCTTGACCCCGTCCACACACTCCTAGTCAACATTGCTAGTTTGAATTTGTGACTCCGCCCACTGGCTCATCGCAAGCTGAGACTCCACCCACATTCTCAGTTGAAGTTGTGACTCCACCCACTAGCTCATTAGAAGAGCTCTACCGCATTCTCATTTGAAACTGATTCCGCCCACTGGCTCATCTAAAAAGGTGACTCCGCCCACATTCTCATGTAATGCCGTGGCCCCGCCCACACATGTATCTGTCCAATCAGCACACTCTAGAAGGACCAAAGCCAGATTGATCTCATGTCGCTGCATGTTTAGAGATGTTTTAGCTATGCATCAGTATTATACTACAAGTGTGCGTGCAAATAACGTTATACCTCCGCGAGACCTCACACCCCTCACGTGCCTTTTAGAGACTTTTATTTTGAAGGTTTACTTTGAGGCGTAAATATATATTAAAAAAAAAAAAAAAACACCCTGAATCTGAATAAATGTAAAATTAATAATTTAAAATAGTACATCAGTTTGAAATAAAATATTAATAGAGCGTAATAATATCAGTATTACTATACAAAACGTTAAAAACAATATTCACGTCAATATATATAATGTTGCACATGGTTATATTAATATCAATATTTTACCAAGTTTAGCTCTGTGATGTCACGTTTTTAAGCTACTTTTATTTTTCGTTTTCATTTTTACGTATATATTCGTTATTATAGCTCACTGTGAACACGTCTATTAGTTTCTCGTTCGACTATCTAGTCAATTTCATCATTATTTTGAAGGATTTCTATTCTCTGGTGTATCTGGAAAGCGTTTCTTTAATGTCCTCCAGGAGGCGCCGTTGAGCCTGAACCTGTTAAAACTCCCATTTCTGCGATATATACACATCTACATTTCGCACATTAGATGTATTTTATAGTTTATTATTAGTTCGCATTTCAGAGCCAGCATGTGTTCGCTAGTTTTAGCGGAACGTTAAACTGACTGTTAACCTTCGCACAATATTATGATCACAACGACTAAAGAATCACAGCAGACGTGAGCTCGGAATAGCATGATTTATAGAAATTAGCACATTAACCAAGAGCAAAGCATGACGTACAACACGCTAGCAAGCCAATGTTCGCAAATAACAATACGAAATCTATTTTTGGCGAGATTGAGGAATGAGTCTGTCCAGACGAGTGTTGATTTCAATAAAGCATGCGTGTTCAATCTCCTGAGTTTCTGTGCAGTTTTTTGGTATCAATAAATATAACGAAGTCCTCATCGCTGTTTCCTCGTCATCTATTAGCGATGTGTTGACGTTGTTCAAATCATCGGTCTCACTTCACTGGCCATCTAGAGAGAATAAACACAATCAGTACAATAATCCATCATTTTATCGTATGTTTCTTAGTGTGAATGTGCGAACACCCACCGCGAGCGCAGATTTGATGTTCTGCAGCTGGTAGAAAACACGTCCGCCCTCTTCAGGACAGATCGTTTTCAGTTCGTCGCGTGTCATTCCCAACAACATCGAGCCGCTGACGCCCCCTAGACAGCGAACCGTACTGACACACACATAGATAGAATGCTCAGTTTAGTGCACTACTCAGTATGCAGTACATTCAGACATGTTCAAATAAGTGCACTGCTTAGTGTGCATTACATGCAGGCATGCTCAGATTAGAGCACTAATTAGTGTGCAATACATCCAGGTATGCTCAAATTAGTGCACTAATTAGTGTGCAGTACATCCAGGTATGCTTAGATTAGTGCACTACTAAGTGTGCAATACATCCAGGTATGCTTAGATTAGTGCACTACTAAGTGTGCAATACATCCAGGTATGCTTAGATTAGTGCACTACTTAGTGTGCAATACATCCAGTTATGCTTAGATTAGTGCACTAATTAGTGTGCAATACATCCAGGTATGCTCAGATTAGTGCACTACTTAGTGTGCAGTACATCCAGGTATGCTCAGATTAGTGCACTACTTAGTGTGCAGTACATCCAGGTATGCTTAGATTAGTGCACTAATTAGTGTGCAGTACATCCAGGTATGCTTAGATTAGTGCACTACTTAGTGTGCAGTACATCCAGGTATGCTCAGATTAGTGCACTACTTAGTGTGCAGTACATCCATGTATGCTTAGATTAGTGCACTCCTTAGTGTGCAATACATCCAGGTATGCTCAGATTAGTGCACTACTTAGTGTGCAGTACATCCAGGTATGCTCAGATTAGTGCACTACTTAGTGTGCAGTACATCCAGGTATGCTTAGATTAGTGCACTAATTAGTGTGCAGTACATCCAGGTATGCTTAGATTAGTGCACTACTTAGTGTGCAGTACATCCAGGTATGCTCAGATTAGTGCACTACTTAGTGTGCAGTACATCCATGTATGCTTAGATTAGTGCACTCCTTAGTGTGCAATACATCCAGGTATGCTCAGATTAGTGCACTACTTAGTTGCAGCACATACAGGCATGCTCAGTTTAGTGCACTAGTTAGTGTGCAGAACATACAGACACACTCAGATTAGTGCACTAGTTAGTATGCAGTACATACAGGCATGTTCAGATTAAGCCACTACTGAGTGTGCAGTACATATAGTGATGGTCAAAAGTATTGGCACCCTTGGTAAATAAAATTGGGAGGTAATAATTCATTGTTTATACTTTTTTAATTCCATGGCTGTCTCAAATACTTGATTCTGATTGGTCAGTTGTGACAGTTCAAGGCTTGTTACTCCCTGATTATACTAATTATCTCATTGGGGAAGTTCATCTTGATCATCAGTGAACACATTCACATCCATGTTTATATGCTGGAGATCTTGTGGCTGAAGGTTAGTGTATGCTCCATTCAGCCGTTTTTTGATTTCGTGCGTCTAATTAAAGAATTAATGAACTATTAGAGCTCAGAACAATGTTTCGTCTCTAAATGTTAAGTGTTGTGGTGAGTAGCGGTGTCATAAGAGGGATAAATTATAGCCAGAATGATAATAATTCCAACACAACATTATAATGACACAATAAAGCCTTCAGTGTTGCTGCTGATAAACCGGTCAGGCTTTATTCTGAGATGACAACCTCCTGGATGTACTGGATGCCTTATTTAATATGTATTATGTAGATAACCCTTCACTATTCTGCACTTCTGATTGGCTGCTGTTTTAATATTTCACATTTTTCTGTTGTGTTCTGACAGCTACAAAAGCATTTATAACTGTTACCTGCTGTTAATTTCCTAATGCTAAATAATACATATAAATCAAAAATCTTTATTGTTTTATTAATTTGTTTTATGAATGTTATTTTGGATTTTAAACTTTTCTAAATGAGATTCTGGAAAAAAGAGTGCTAATAATGTTTACTAAGATGCATTGAAAAAAAATATGAAAACCTGCCATCAACTTTGTGAATTTTTAAATTTATTTTATATATATACACACACGAACACACACTCACCGGCCACTTTATTAGGTACACCTGTCCAATTGCTTGTTAATGCAAATGTCTAATCAGCCAATCACATGGCAGTTACTCAATACATGCAGACATGGTCAAGACGATCTGCTGCAGTTCAAACTGAGCATCAGAATGGGGAAGAAAGGGGATTTAAGTGACTTTGAACGTGGCATGGTTGTTGGTGCCAGACGGGCTGCTCTGAGTATTTCAGAAACTGCTGATCTACTGGGATTTTCACGCACAACCATCTCTAGGGTTTACAGAGAATGATAAAGAGGAAATATCCAGTGAGGGCAGTTCTGTGGGCGAAAATGCCTTGTTGATGCTGGAGGTCAGAGGAGAATGGCCAGACTGGTTGCAGTTAATAAAAAGGCAACAGTAACTCAAATAAGCACTCGTTACAACCGAGGTCTGCAGAAGAGCATCTCTGAACACACAACACGTCCAACCTTGAGGCGGATGGGCTACAGCAGCAGAAGACCACACCGGGTGCTGCTCCTGTCAGCTAAGAACAGGAAACTGAGGCTACAATTCACACAGGCTCACCAAAACTGGACAATAGAAGATTGGAGAAACGTTGCCTGGTCTGATGAGTCTCCATTTCTGCTGCCACATTCAGATGCTCGGCTCAGAATTTGGCCTCAACAACAGGAAAGCATGGATCCATCCTGCCTTGTATCAGCGGTTCAGGCTGGTGGTGGTGGTGTAATGGTGTGGGGGAGATTTTCTTTGGGTCCATTAGTACCAATTGAGCATGGTGTCAACACCACAGCCTACCTGAGTATTGTTGCTGACCATGTCCATCCCTTTATGAGCACAGTGTCTCCATCTTCTGATGGCTACTTCCAGCAGGATAACGCACCATGTCATAAAGCGTGAATCATCTCAGACTGGTTTCTTGAACATGACAATGAGTTCACTGTACTCAAATGGCCTCCACAGTCACCAGAGCTCAATCCAATAGAGCACCTTTGGGATGTGGTGGAACGGGAGATTGGCATCATGGATGTGCAGCCGACAAATCTGCAGCAACTGCGTGATGCTATCATGTCAATATGGAGCAAAATCTCTGAGGAATAATTCCAGCAGCTTGTTGAATCTCTGACATGAAGGATTAAAGCAGTTCTGAAGGCAAAAGGTGGTCCAACCCGGTACTAGTAAGGTGTACCTAATAAAGTGGCCAGTGACTGTATGTATATAAACATGTTTTTTCTCCTCTCTTCATCAAATCTTCTAATAACACTAACAGGCATGTTCAATTTCCATTGTTAAACATATATAAGGTTATATCCAAGCAGCTTATAACAGAATAGTACAAAATAATAATAATAAGGCGAATAAAACATTAAATCACACTAACACAAGTGAAGTAACTGGATCAGTCCACTGTAAACATTAGTGTAACTCACATTTTACTGAATCCCTTATGCTCCAGCCATGCCCGCACCTCCTCCGGCCTGGACTTCCTGTTGAGCGCAGGAGCAGACGGAGCTTCCTGTGGATCATCAGTGTTAGTTTGTGCTGTAGTTTTGACTGTAGATGCCGCGAGCGTCAGATACACACCTCTTTCTCCTCCTCCTGATTCTGCTGCTGCTGCTGAAGCATGTTATTCGGGACGAAGCCGATCTGCCCTCTCTGATTCTTCACCTTCCACCACTTCTTCGACATGTCCAGCAGCTACAACACATATTGGTATTGGTGGTTTATGAGGACTCTCCATAGCTGTAATGTCTTTTCTACAGTAAAACCCTTCTTATATGTGTGTATATGAAGTCAAGCTCATGGTAAAGCAGCAGGTCTGTGCTCAGTGTTCTCTGTCCTCAGAGTGTTTCTGACCTGCAGCTCTTCTCCTTTAGTGATGGAAAGCTCTCTGTCGTTACGAGCTGAGAAATCAAATATCGCTCGCATGAAACTCGCCGGCAGCTCACTGCAAACACACACACACACACACACGATGAAAACCTGTTGATTTCATTGAACTTGTACAGAGTTTACAACACTGACATCTGTACCTCTGCTCTGGCTCAAGCTCCGGCTCTGCTATACGGCTCTGAAACAGACAAACAAACAAGCATCTGAATGGTGTGTGTTACACGTGTGCCATGTCTGCTTGCATGTGTGTTTGCTGTGATGGCATGTGTGTTTGCCATAACAGTGTACGTGTTCGCTGTAATGGAGTGTGTTTGCTGTAACATTGTACGTGTTTGGACGTGTAACGGCTTGTGTGTTTCCCATAAAGATGCGTGTGTTTGCCATAACCGCTTGTGTGTTTGCCATAATGACACGTGTGTTGCCGTAACTGCCTGTGTGTTTGCCATAACCGCTTGTGTGTTTGCCATAATGACACGTGTGTTTGCCATAACCGCTTGTGTGTTTGCCATAATGACACGTGTGTTGCCGTAACTGCCTGTGTGTTTGCCGTAACGACACGTGTGTTTGCCATAACCGCTTGTGTGTTTGCCATAATGACACATGTGTTGCCGTAACTGCCTGTGTGTTTGCCGTAACGACATGTGTGTTTGCTGTAACGACATGTGTGTTTGCTGTAACGACATGTGTGTTTGCTGTAACGACACGTGTGTTTGCTGTAACGACACGTGTGTTTGCCGTAACGACATGTGTGTTTGCCGTAACGACATGTGTGTTTGCCGTAACGACATGTGTGTTTGCCGTAACGACATGTGTGTTTGCCGTAACGACATGTGTGTTTGCCGTAACGACATGTGTGTTTGCCGTAACGACATGTGTGTTTGCCGTAACGACATGTGTGTTTGCTGTAACGACATGTGTGTTTGCTGTAACGACATGTGTGTTTGCTGTAACGACATGTGTGTTTGCCGTAACGACATGTGTGTTTGCCGTAACGACATGTGTGTTTGCTGTAACGACATGTGTGTTTGCTGTAACGACATGTGTGTTTGCTGTAACGACATGTGTGTTTGCCAGAACCGCTTTTGTGTTTGCCGTAATGACATGTGTGTTTGCCGCAACGACACGTGTGTTTGCCGTAACGACACGTGTGTTTGCCGTAAAGACATGTGTGTTTGCTGTAACGACATGTGTGTTTGCCGTAACGACACGTGTGTTTGCCGTAACGACACGTGTGTTTGCCGTAACGACACGTGTGTTTGCCGTAACGACACGTGTGTTTGCCGTAACGACACGTGTGTTTGCCGTAACGACACGTGTGTTTGCCGTAACGACACGTGTGTTTGCCGTAACGACACGTGTGTTTGCCGTAACGACACGTGTGTTTGCCGTAACGACATGTGTGTTTGCTGTAACGAGATGTGTGTTTGCTGTAACGACATGTGTGTTTGCCGTAACGACATGTGTGTTTGCCGTAACGACATGTGTGTTTGCCGCAACGACACGTGTGTTTGCCGTAACGACACGTGTGTTTGCCGTAACGACATGTGTGTTTGCCGTAACGACACGTGTTTGCTGTAACGACATGTGTGTTTGCCGTAACGACATGTGTGTTTGCCGTAACGACATGTGTGTTTGCCGTAACGACATGTGTGTTTGCCGTAACGACATGTGTGTTTGCCGTAACGACACGTGTTTGCTGTAACGACATGTGTGTTTGCCGCAACGACATGTGTGTTTGCCGTAACGACATGTGTGTTTGCCGTAACGACATGTGTGTTTGCCAGAACCGCTTGTGTGTTTGCCGTAACGACATGTGTGTTTGCCGTAACGACATGTGTGTTTGCCGTAACGACATGTGTGTTTGCCGTAACGACATGTGTGTTTGCCGTAACGACATGTGTGTTTGCCGTAACGACATGTGTGTTTGCCGTAACGACATGTGTGTTTGCCGTAACGACATGTGTGTTTGCCGTAACGACATGTGTGTTTGCCAGAACCGCTTGTGTGTTTGCCGTAACGACATGTGTGTTTGCCGTAACGACATGTGTGTTTGCCGTAACGACATGTGTGTTTGCCGTAACGACATGTGTGTTTGCCGTAACGACATGTGTGTTTGCCGTAACGACATGTGTGTTTGCCGTAACGACATGTGTGTTTGCCAGAACCGCTTGTGTGTTTGCCGTAACGACATGTGTGTTTGCCGTAACGACATGTGTGTTTGCCGTAACGACATGTGTGTTTGCCGTAACGACATGTGTGTTTGCCGTAACGACATGTGTGTTTGCCGTAACGACATGTGTGTTTGCCGTAACGACATGTGTGTTTGCCGTAACGACATGTGTGTTTGCCGTAACGACATGTGTGTTTGCCGTAACGACATGTGTTTGCCGTAACGACATGTGTGTTTGCCGTAACGACACGTGTGTTTGCCGTAACGACACGTGTGTTTGCCGCAACGACACGTGTGTTTGCCGTAACGACACGTGTGTTTGCTGTAACGACATGTGTGTTTGCCGTAACGACATGTGTGTTTGCCGTAACGACACGTGTGTTTGCTGTAACGACATGTGTGTTTGCTGTAACGACATGTGTGTTTGCCGTAACGACATGCGTGTTTGCCGTAACGACACGTGTGTTTGCTGTAACGACATGTGTGTTTGCTATAACGACATGTGTGTTTGCTGTAACGACATGTGTGTTTGCTGTAACGACACGTGTGTTTGCTGTAACGACATGTGTGTTTGCTGTAACGACATGTGTGTTTGCTGTAACGACATGTGTGTTTGCCGTAACGACATGTGTGTTTGCCGTAACGACATGCGTGTTTGCCGTAACGACACGCGTGTTTGCCGTAACGACACGTGTGTTTGCTGTAACGACATGTGTGTTTGCTGTAACGACATGTGTGTTTGCTGTAACGACATGTGTGTTTGCTGTAACGACACGTGTGTTTGCTGTAACGACACGTGTGTTTGCTGTAACGACACGTGTGTTTGCTGTAACGACATGTGTGTTTGCTGTAACGACATGTGTGTTTGCTGTAACGACATGTGTGTTTGCTGTAACGACATGTGTGTTTGCTGTAACGACATGTGTGTTTGCTGTAACGACATGTGTGTTTGCCATAACGACATGTGTGTTTGCTGTAACGACATGTGTGTTTGCTGTAACGACATGTGTGTTTGCAGTAACGACATGTGTGTTTGCCGTAACGACATGTGTGTTTGCTGTAACGACATGTGTGTTTGCTGTAACGACATGTGTGTTTGCAGTAACAACACGTGTGTTTGCTGTAACAACATGTGTTTGCTGTAACGACATGTGTGTTTGCTGTAACGACATGTGTGTTTGCCGTAACGACACGTGTGTTTGCTGTAACGACATGTGTGTTTGCCGTAACGACACGTGTGTTTGCTGTAACGATACGTGTGTTTGCCGTAACGACATGTGTGTTTGCTGTAACGACATGTGTGTTTGCCGTAACGATACGTGTGTTTGTTGTAACCACTTGTGTGTTTGCCGTAACGACACGTGTGTTTGCCGTAACATTGCATGTGTTTGCTATAACGACTCTTGGTAGCTGTAATGGTGCACATGTTTACAGCAACAGTTTGTGTTTGGCCTAATGGCGCATGTTTGGTATATATGTTTGCTGTAACGATGTGTTGAGGTGTGTGTTCATACCATCTGTCGAGCCACAGATGTTCGTGGTGTGTCTTCTTTGCTCGTTTGTTTATATGTGGGCTCCTGCTTGCTGATTGGTTTATATGCAGGCTCTTGCTTGCTGATTGGTTTATATGCGGGCTCCGGGTTCCTAATAGCCGGCGGCTCCCAACCATCATCAAACACCGGCGTGAATGTGGGAATATCATCATCATCCTCCGGCCACTTAGTGCTGCATCACACACACACACACACACACACACACACACACACACGCACACACACGCACACACACGCACACACACGCACACACACGGAAAATCAGAGACATCACACAGCTCATCTGAGAGAGTTTGTGTTTTGAGTGGGAACATAGGTGTGTGTCAGTGTTTTGTACCTTGGGATGTTCCAGGCGTCTCCCAGTGACTGCCACAGATGATCTTCCTCCGGCGTGGCCTCCTCACTCAGAAACACCACACACTCCGGCTCGAAGAGAGGAGCCACGATTGACTGAGGAAGATCCTCGTTACAGTGATACACCACCTACACACACAGACATACACACACACAGATATAAACACAGATATACACTGCACTCAGATCTGTAAGGCAGGTAGGCATCTCTCACCAGCTCCAGTATGGAGAACAGGCAGTGTGTGAGTTCAGCAGCGCTGGGGTTGTCTATCTTCCCCTGCAGTTTGCCCTGATCAACAGATTGGTCGTCAATTGGAGCATGTCTTCATTTAGTACATATTTTATAATGTTAAACATTAAATAGTTCACTTTCAGGCCCTCCAGGACTTCACCACAAAAATAAATCAGATTTTTGTGACTAAAATGACTGATTATGTTGCCAGTTTTTGCACATTTTAATAATTATAATTTTTTTGGCCCTCAGAAACCAGTGATCTTTCGCTATAATGCAAACACAGAGAAACTCTATTATATGTATTTGAAATATTATACTGTTATTGAGTGTAAAACTCTGCAAATGGCACTCTGTGATGCAGCAGGAATGTGAACAGTGTCCTGACTGACCAGAATATGCAGGAAATCTGCGGCAATTCAAAAAAATAGCGAGCTTTACGTAATTTTGCCACGTTTGCTTCATTTTGAGTTGAATTCAGCAATCGTGGAGTAGTGAAACACTGGAGGGTCTGAGGTTATCTACAGAGGAGCAGTATTTGTGGCACCAGCAGGTTGAAGGCCATCTTGATCTTCCTCAGACAGACGGTGAACTCTTCATCTGACGGCATTCCCTTCACAGCTACAGAAACAACACACGCCATGTTTATTCACAAAGCACATATCATACACTCTGCTTATTCACAGCGCTTTACATAAACCAAAATACAAATAACAAAGAATAGAAATGATTATTAACAGAACACAGACAGAGGAGACGTGTCACACTAGCTTTGTTTCCATCCACCTATATATACTGTAGGTGCATTTGGCGACTAATTTCAATATGCATGTCCTCCTAAACACTTCAAGCTACTAAAGCCAAACTTACTCGAGACCTCCAAACTGGTCTGACTCGGGTTGCTATATCTTTTCCAACTGATCGGACTTTTGGTATTCTGAAAACTGACCTGGAAAATTTGGAAAAGTCCCATTGACTTAACATTGGACCAAATTTTGTGACCTCATAACTTTGCACCAGACTGTCATACAAACTTAAGGTTGGGCTCAATTAACTCACACTACCAATCTGCCAATCACTGATGACCTTTCAACTTACTAGCCACACCCTAGCAACCACTTACAGCACCCTAGCAACTGTTCCATAGACTTCCATTGTAAAAAAAAAAACTGCCATTGACTTTACATTGGTCATACTAACAACATACCAATTCATACTAACAATATACTACTCCATACTAGCAACATACAGTGCATCGGGAAAGTATTGATAGCGCTTCACTTTTTCCACATTTGTTTATGTTACAGCCTTATTCCAAAATGGATTAAATTGATTGATTTCATCAACATTCTACACACAATACCTCATAATGACAATGTGAACAATGAGTTTTTGAAATTGTTGAAAATTAAAAAATATATAAAATCAGATGTACATCAGTATTCACATCCTTTGCTCAATACTTTGTTGATGCACCTTTGGCAGCGATTACAGCTTCAAGTCTTTGTGAATATGATGCCACAGTCTTGGCACACCTGTCTTTGGGAATTTTTGCCCATTCCTCTTTGCAGTACCTCTCAAGCTCTATCAGGTAGGATAGGAAGTGACGGTGTACAGCCGTTTACAGATCACTTCAGAGAAGCTCAATAGGATTTAATCTGGGCTCTGGCTGGGCCACTCAAGGACCTTCACTGAGTTGTTGTGAAGCCACTCCATTGATATTTTGGCGGTGTGCTTTGGGTCATTGTCTTGCTGGAAGATGAAGCGTCGCCCCAGTCTGAGGTCAAGAGCACTCTGAAGCAGGTCTTCATTCAGGATGTCTCTGTACATTGCTGCATTCATCTTTCCCTCTATCCTGACTAGTCTTCCAGTTCCTGCTGCTGAAGAACATCCCCACAGCATGATGCTGCCACCACCATGCTTCACTGTAGGGATGGTATTAGCCTGGTGATGAGCGCTGCCTGCTTTTCTCCAAACGTAACGCCTGGCGTTCACTCCAAAGAGTTCAGTTTGAGTCTCATCAGAGCAGAGAGTTTAGTTTCTGATGGTCTGAGAGTCCTTCAGATGACTTCTGGCTAATTCCAGGCGGGGAGTGTCTTCAGTCTGGCCACTCTACCATACAGATGCCTGATTGGTGGATTGCTGCACAGATGGTTGTCTTTCTGTAAGGTTCTCCTCTCTCTACAGAATAATGCTGGAGCTCAGACAGAGTGACCATCAGGTTATTGATCACCTCCCTGACTAAGGCTCTTCTCCCCCAATCACTCAGCTTAGATGGCTAGCCAGCTCTGGGAAGAGTTCTGGTGGTTCAAACATCTTCCACTTACGGATGATGGAGGCCACTGTTGGAACTTTCAGAGCAGCAGAAATGTTTCTGTAACCTTCCCCAGTCTTGTGCCTCAAGATAATCCTGTCTCGGAGGTCTACAGACAATTCCTTTGTCTTCATGCTTGGTTTTTGCATTGACATGCACTGTCAACCCTGGGCCCTTATATAGACAGGTGTATGCCTTTTCAAATCATGTATAATCAACTGAATTGACCGCAGCTGAATTACTGAACTACTTCAATTATTTAAACTGTAAAACTACTTCAAACTTTCAGACTAGGCTTTCTCAAGCCACCATAAAGTTTGTCTATGAACTTTACTTTAAGTTCTCTTTTGTTTCTCGTTGATCTGAAACACCGCTTTATCTACTAATATTTTATACAATATTTCACTTGTGCGCATAAATCTAGTTCCAACGCAGGCTCATTCTGAATATGTAGTCCCGTGGACAATTCTGGAGACTACGAAATATGTCTCAGGAGGTACGTATTTTTGCAGCTTTTGTTTTCCACTGTGTGCGCTTTTTTTCGCATCTCAAATGTCTCTCACGAGTGCCGTTCGCGCCTGCGATGTTCTCGCGTAAATCCACCAGAGGCCGCTGTCGAACGACTGTCTGTCTGACTGACTGAATGATTGACTGGGCAACCGGCCAATCAGCTGACCCACCCTCCTCCTTCCCTAAACCCAACCAGTTTTACCGATTGACCTGCCCACCCCCTTACTTCCCTAAACACAACCAACAATTTACAAAAGCTGTCCAGAAAAAGAAAAGCCCTCGTCTGATTTTTACCACGTTTTCGGATTTCGTTTTCCACGCTTACCTGATTTCTGGAACCGCTCTTCCCCGTACTCGAACCTGGTCGTCATGGTCAACTCCTCTCTGCATCTCAAGTCCGCCGACATACACGACAAGCTAACTGGACAAACTTGTTACGGCGGGAAAGCCCTCCACACGGAGGTAAGCGGTCAGCCGGTAAGCACGAAAAGGAACGCCGTCATATCGCCCGTAGCGTTCGCTTAAATGAAATGCAGCCGTAGTACCTCCGGCTACATAATTTGCAGTCTCCAGAAACGTCCTCGGGACTATGTTTTTCAGAATGAGCCTGGGTTGTCTAATTCTTATGTGTTTGGAAGCACAGCTAATGAAAACCTCACCTTTCTGCTTTTTCTTCTTCTTCTTCTTGTCCATCTTTGGTGCGACGGCCGTCAGTCTGCCAACGAACGCTTCAATGTCGTTTATAAGATGATTCAGGATATCCTGCAATTCAATTCAATTCAATTCAAGGTTATTTTAGTCAATAATAACTAACACTAACAGTAAAATTGTTGGTCAAATAGCATTTACAGTAACTAGCACCAGTCGATGAAAAACTAGCTGATATAATTAGAATAATCGTCACACGCTCACCACGTTCCTCTCACGCTCCGTATACGGCTTCTGAGGGGATGGGGCTTGTCTGATGGGCGGTTCTTCTGTACGAGGGGGTGTGGCCTGTTGGTGAGGTGGAGTTTTTGTTTGAGGGGGCGGGGCCACTACTTTAGGATGGGTGGAGTTGTTTCTGGAAGTGGGTGGAGTAGCGGCTGGACTGTCATCTGGACACAACAACAGACAAACCATTTAAATACAAGCAGAATAATGCAATGGTCATCGTTTAAGCTTTTATTGACTCTTCTGTAACGGTCTAGAACTAGTTCAGCACTGTTTTGAATGTCTCAATCTATTTGTTTATTAATTAGATCTTTATTTATTTGGGTTGGGTTAATACCAGCTTTACATAACCTATAATACATGTATAGTTTACTGCACTAGTCTACGTTATATTTTGAGTTCACAATTTCAAAACAATACAAATTTGATAGAACAAATATAAGCAGTAAAATGCTATTTTTTGACGTAATATTATACAGAAACAGCATCCTCTCACCATAGTCCGGCGCGGCCCAGCGTTCAGCGAGTCTCTGGAGGATCAGCTCTGGTGGAGGAGATACTCGTCTGGAGTTTTTCTGCATGATGTTTCCTACGGGAGCTTTACTGCACCATCAAGTGACATCAGAGTTACATTCACGGGTCATTACTGAGCAGTTAAACTGAACCGTTGATTACGGGATCAAATTCAAGCCTAAAGTACTGCGGTCTCGGATTGAAAAATACTGCGTAAATCAAAGTATTGACATTGTGTGTAAAATTATAAAGCCCAAAAGTGAGAACTAAATGCAGAATACGAAACGAGGGCATGTACCAAAAGACAACATACCAGGTACCAGAAGATGCGTATTATTTTTCTATTCGCGACCGCAATACTTTAGGTGGAAATTTGATCCCATAGTTAATCTGCTAACCTCCTGTTACTCTGTCTGGGGTCATCTCTGCTGTTCTGCAGGAGCCGCTGGAGGTCCTTCTTCAGATAATCAGCCTGAAAAACAGAAGAGAACAGCTATTATCTGAAACATTGTGAAATTTGACCAATCTGAGTCATGAATAGTGAGTAATGGAGCGTTTGGTATTATAAATATCAGCTGATATACCAGTCAATGGCCAATTCAAAAAACAAACTAACACAAGAATTCCAAATATCATCAAATATATTGATAGATAATTGATGTGATTGATATATTGACTGATATTGGTTGAAATACCGGTTAAAAGCTGATGCTGATTATTTTAAAAAATGTTTATCATCTGAGAATAGATATCGATAATTAAAAATGCCAAGTATATTGGCTGACAACAGTTGATGACAAATGTCAATAATTACAAATGCAAACTATATCGGCTCGGCCGATATCAGATGACAGAGGGTTAAAATTAAAATGGCCAAATAAAAAGGGCTGATATTGGTTGATTACAGGTGGAGATAAATACAATTTCCAAACATCGCCTGATATCGATTGGTAAAAGATGCCAATAATTGAACGTTTTCAAATATCAGCTGATTTTGATCGATAACAGATGTTGATTAATAAAAATGCTAAGTATATCGGCTAACATGGGTTGAAAACAAATGTCAATAATTAAAAATGCTGAGTATATCGTCAGATATCAGTTGATGATGTCGATTATTAAAAACGGCAAGAATATTAGCTGATATTGGTTGATAACAGATGTCGAAAATTAAAAATACCAGGTATATTGGTTGACATCAGTTGATAACAGATGCCGATAATTGAAAAAAATGCCAAGAATATTAGCTGATATCGGTTTATAACAGATGTCGATAATTTAAAATGTCAAGTATATCAGCTGGCACTGATTAATAACAATTGACATTATTAACGATGTCAATAATCTAAAACAGCAAGAATATCGGCTGTCGATAATTAAAAATACCAAGTATTTTGGTTGACACCGGTTGATAACAGATGCTAATAAATTAAAAAAATGCCAAAAATATTGGCTGACATTCATTGATAATAGATTTTTTTAATTAAAAATGAAAAGGCTATTAGCGGATATCAGTTGATAACAGATGTCGATAATTAAAATAACCAAGTATATCAATTGATAACAGATGTCAATAATTAAAAAAATTGCTAAAAATATTGGCTGCCATCCATTGATAATAGATGTTGTTATTTAAAAATGCCAAATTAGCTGATATAGGTTGATAACAGATGCCGATGATTAAAAATGGCAAGTTTATCGGTGGGCATATGATGATAACAGATGTCGATAATTAAAAATGTCAAGTATATCGGCTGATATCGGTTAATAACAGATGTTGATAATTGAAAATAACAAGTATTTGGGCTGACATCGCTAATAACAAATGTCTATATTTAAAAATGGCAAGTATATCGGCTGTTGATAATTAAAAATACCAAGTATATTGGCTGACATTGGGTTATAACAGATGACGATAATTAAAATTGCCAAGTATATCGCCTGACATTGGGTTATAACAGATGACGATAATTAAAATTGACATTGGTTAATAACAGATAATTAAATATGTCAAGTATATCGGCTGATATCGGTTAATAACAGATGTTGATCATTAAAAAATGGCAAGTATAATGGCTGACATCAGTTCATATCAAATGACGATAATTAAAAATACCAAGTATATCGGCTGACATCGCTTAATAACAGATTTCAATAATTAAAAATGCCATAATAGCTGTTCACAGTCAAAAATGTAAAGAATATAGCTGATATCGGTTGATAACAGATACCGATAATTCCAAATGCAAAGTATATTGGTTGATATCGGTTGATGACAGATGGTGATAATTGCAAATGCCTGACATCGGTTGATAACAGATGGCTAAATATCGGTTGCCTAGTGATTGCGAGCTCACCCTGAGAGTTTCGCTCTGGAACATGAAGACGCTGACAGTTCGACTGCCTTGTTCCCTCACTGAGATGGTCAGCAGCGAGTCGTAAACGCTCTCATCCAGAACAGCCTTCAGCTCCAGAACGCTGCTCAGTGGCCAGGACTCCAGCACCTCCTGGAACCGAAACAACAGCACCATGAGCTCCTGCTTCTCCTGATACAGTGGAGATTATAAGCAGAGACGGACCCTGGTCTCGATGTCGGCCAGTCGCAGAGCTGCATCTTGCACCTCCAGAATGACGTCCTGACCCCAGACCCGACCCGTGGCGTCCAGATACTTCAGCCGCTCCAGACAGTCATCCACATCACAGATCTGCTGACCGTCCAGCTCACAGGTGAACAGATGCTGATGAGTACAGAAAAAGAAGTTGCGTTTTAATTTTACGTTAAAATGCGCATAATATATAATAAAATACATAATACGTTAAATTATTAACTAAAAATACACCTAATGGGAATGCATCCAATTTGAAATAACACCCATATATCGCGTAAAAAATCATTACACTTCACTTTGTGCAGTACAGTTACTTAACACTATTAGAATTTGTTAGCACTGGCATCATGTGTATTTCACATTGCTAGCACACATTGTTTTAGCAGGTCGCTATAGCAACAAAGTTAATAGCATGTTTGTACAATGTTATTCATATGTATTGTTTATCAACACAATGTTAGCATGTTTGGCAAGTTGCTAAGCTGTTGTGTTAGTTAATAGCAGTTTTTACAGATGCTAAGACGTTTTAACATCATTTAGCAAGAAATGGAAGAGTTTAAATTTGAAGCTAGCATGAACATTTGGTTTTTTTTTTAGGTAGCAACTCTCACATGGTCACCTACTGAAGCTAAGCTGGGCTGTGCCTGGTCAGTACCTGATGGGAGACCATTTGGGAAAGCTCGGACCAGCAGAGAGACCTCAACCTGCAGTCTGTGTGGGTCCTAATGCCCCAGTATAGTGAAGAGGACTTTATACTATCAGTGAACGCCATCTTTCAGATGAGACGTTAAATCGAGGTCCTGACTCTGTGGTCGTTAAAAATCCCAGGATGTCCTTCAAAAAGAGTAGGGGTTTAACTCCAGCATCCTGGCCAAATTTGCCCACAGGCTTCGACTTGTCTTACCTTGTCAGATTGTCATATCTCCCGTTCAAAAAGTAGGCAGCACATTTTAATGACTCAATATACTACCCATTAGATTTTGGCACCAGTGTAATTTTTAATGTGTATTAATGTGAAATGAAGCTGTAATATCACCCTAACCTACCTAATCCCTAACCTCAGAACCATTCAAATACCGTGTTGGTCACATAATCTGATGGGTAGGATAGAATGTCAGGAGACCGTCATGTCATTTAGGTGGATGCTGCACACTGGTGGTGGATGAGGAGACTCCAACCCCCCTCCGACAACATATTAATGCGAAGAGTCGCAATAATAATAATAATAATAACAAATAAAAGATGTATTGAGCAAACGTCTTCACAGGTATTAGAAAATAGCTAGCATTATAGATAGATCTAATGTTTGTTAGCATGCTTTTTGGAATGAATTATCTAAAGATGATCAGTTTTAGTAGCACAACATTGTTAAATGAAAATGGTGTCATTTCACAATACCTTTTTAAATCGGCACTTATAAATATTACTATTGTTAAGCAAATTCGTCATGCAAACGCAGCTAGAGCCAGTGATCATGTGTCTGAGATTGATGAGGGTCTTTACCTCCACGCGGTGCTGGAACTGATGCATCTGTCTGTTCACAGACTCTGCATATTCCTTCCTCTGATCTACAGGAAACACACAGACACAAAATCACTGAACACACAGTATAATACAGCATATACTCGTCAGAAACACCAAACACAATCACACAAGTACAAACAAATAATAATAAAAGGGTTAACAAATGCACTATTTAGGATTAAAATATATATATATATATATATATATATATATATATATATATATATATATATATATATAAATATATATATATATAGATAGATATATAATATTATAATAAAGTTTAGTATTTAAATATTAATGTACTCAATATTATGTTATATGATGCATTATACACACACTGCATGCTAAATCAAATATACGTATTACAAATAATTAAAAATGAATCTTTAAATGCTATTTAAATCCACAGAAAACGTATATAATTCGGATGTAACATTAATATTAAACAGAAATAATTATATGGACACAAAACACTTGACAAACCCAATAATAAACCCCCAGCAAAGCTTCAATCTGCCGGTATTTAACTTCCTTTTAGTTTCTATTAAAGAACTACAACTAACCCGGTTATCCAAACAAAGGGAGAGGTCGTGTACTATAAATAGTTGAGAGTTATATAAAGGTTGAGTCACTAACCGCATGCGATAAAATGTTAATGATCAGCTCTGTGACGTCACATGATCAATACTCACGGTAAATGGATTTAGCGCTGGGTCTGGATAAATCCAACACATCTGAAGACGACTCGTCCGCTGCAGTTACACTACAGAACACACACACTTCTGAGAAATGAATCATAAGAGTTGTTTACCACACACGACTCAGATTCGAATCTCACCTGGAGCGGAGTGATTCAGTGTAACCGCCGGACCAGCCGAACGGACTCGAATCCCGCAGCATCACTTCAGCACTTCAAAACTCCACCTAAAGAAGGAAAAACATTTGATGTTGGCTTGAGAAACCATAGTCTGCACGTTTTGGAAGTTTTAAGGCAAAGTTGTTACAGTTTAAAGTCCTCATTATATAAGTTTATACATACAAATAAGTAGATAACACAGTTGTTAGCATACGTAGCATTGATAGCATGTTTTAGCAAGCTGCAAATAATTGAATATGTCGATACTTTCGACGCTCATAGTATGTTTTATAAAGTTGCTAATATGTTTAACATGCTATTAGCATGTTTTAGCATATTGCTAATCTGTTTAAGAATTTACAGGTTTTTACACAGTCATAAGGATCTTTTAACATTTAATATGTTGCTAGCATGTTTAATACTATAGATAATTATTTGATTTTTTTTTTATTTAACAATGACAACACATTCAATACAGAATTATAACCTTTTCAAACTCGCTAGCGGGAGATGCAAATAATTTAAAAGAAATAATTACAGAGTGTACAAACTTGGATTACTCGAATGGTTTTGTTTTTTAGGGCAATATAGATTTAATATAATACTTTATTTCAGTTTTAAATGCTATGAAACATGTTTTTTTCCCTGTAAATTTACATTAACCTAATTTATAATTAGATTTGGCATTAGTTATCAGCATCAGCCACCAACCGATATACTGACTGATATTTGCCATAGTCTATATATTAAAAACACAACCACAAGACACTAGCCATTTATCGACAGCATTGGGCAAAGTTACTTTAATTCTTTCATTCATTCTCCTTCGGCTTAGTCCCTTATTTATCAAGGGTCGCCACAGCAGAATGAACCAGCAACTATTCCGGAATATGTTTTACACAGTGGATGCCCTTCCAGCCACAACCCAGTACTGGGAAACACCCATACACTCTCACAGTCATACTCATACACTACAGCCAATTTAGTTGACAGCGCACGTGTTTGGACTGTGGGGGAAACTGGAGCACCCAGAGGAAACCCACGCCAACACTGGGAGAACATGCAAACTCCACACAGAAACCCCAACTGACCCAGCCGGGACTCAAACCAGCAACCTTCTTGCTGTAAGCCGCCGTGAGCCACCTTGCCTCCCCTAAAGTTACCTTTAAAGTAATATATTGCAAATAAATCTAAACAAAAACACAAAAACAAAACTTACTGTAACATTATTTTCCGTAAAGTGAAAATAATCAACATCTCCTGACTTTTTTAGTGACTCAAGTTAGTAACATATTACACTTTTAAAAGTCACTTAAGCCAATACTGCTTAACGATAAATACAAGTCAATATATTGGCTAACATTTGTCATTTTTAAAATCACATGATCTATTTATCATTATACCAGTCAATATTAGCCATTTTTAATGATCACATCAGAGTTTACAGTTAATATTATTAAATAAATTACCTAAAAATAACCACTACTGAACGTCCTGTATTAGTTATTCAAATTACTACCTGGGAATTTTCTGTGCCAAACTTTTGTGTAAACTAAAGCAGACTCCATTCCTTAAGGTAGGGGTCACCAAACTTGTTCCTGGAGGGCCAGTGTCCTGCAGATTTTAGCTCCAACCCTAATCAAACACACCTGAATGAGCTAATCAAGGTCTTACTAGGTATACTTGAAACACCCAGCCAGGTGTTGAGGCAAGTTGGAGCTAAACCCTGCAGGGACACCGGCCCTCCAGGACCGAGATTGGTGACCCCTGCCTTAAGGGGATCGCACAGCGCACAGCGGAGTCGTAGCTGGGCACTGCAGACAGCTGCCGGTATGCGTACCCTGATATAAACATATGTTTACAATTCTAAAATGCATAGCGTGGCGCATCCGATGTGCGACCCCCTTTACAACGGTCTTGTTGTGAACGGTTACAGCCCTTTTTCATCTTTGTTGAAACTTGCACTGCTAACCATTAACAATTTATGTTAATTTGGTAAGCTGAACGCATTCTGTACTGTACATGAGACATGGCGGAGACTGATTGACAATAGTCTACAGCCAATCAGGATGCAGAACTGTATGAGCTGTCCAAAAAAAAAAAAAAAAAAAAAAAAAAAAAAAAAAAAAAATCAATGAAATTGCGAAAGGTGAACCGCGCTATAGCGAGGGATCACCAATTCTGAGAATTAAGTTTTATATTCAATATTTAACGGTCGCCTAATAATTTTTTTTGGTTACTTAAAAAAAACCCAAAAAACAACCAAAGAACTAACATTAGGCAAACGTTACGTGATTGTTGGGTACTTTGAAGTGATATTTGATTTGATTTTTTTATTTTCGAACAAAATATCATAGATAAAATATCACTAACAAAAAATACATTTCAACATGGTGGACAATGGAGTGGGATGAAGCACAAGCTTAATATTTTCCCACCCCATTACTACATACATCATTCGTCTATTACTTAAACTTATTTCTTCTTTTACTGATCTCTTCTTTCTACATGAAACATATTCTATCCTTTTGGCATCTTTGACAAATGATATGTTTGGTTCCATTTGTACCTTTATATTTTGTAACATAAACCCAGAGGAAAAAACACAGTACTGCAAATAGCCATTAATGAATTTCATCATACCTTTCTCTTCTGATGCCTTCTCAATCACCTTCATCATTATATTCCTCCACAGACAGACATACAAACACTTTTTAAAGTTGTTCTTGTTTTCAACCTCCTAAAATGTAGTTCTTCTCTCAGATTATATCCCACTTGTCGTTCTTCGAAAAACGTTTGTTTGCATTTCGGAAGTAGTTTATTCCTAGCTTTAAACATTAATTCTGATTTAAATTTAACCAAATTGTTGAACTTAAGTATCTTTAATTTCAAGAGTTCACACTTAGCTGATAATCAATAAAGCGTATTTGGCATGCTGTCCCGGGAGAGAGCCCTGAGCTCGTAATATCCTCGAGCCCGGAGCTCCCTCCCGTTAGAAGGGCGAGAGGGGAGTTTGAGCTCAGGTAGGTCTCGAGAACTCCCCTGCTTGTCGCCGCGTGAGAAGTGTAAACTAGTGTTGTTTTCGGTGATAATTTGGTTTAATCGATTGGCTATTGTTTATGTTTTTGGACGGTGGGAGGAAACCGGGGGACCCGGAGGAAACCCACGCGAACACGGGGAGAACAGGTAAACTCCGCACAGAAACACCAACCAGCCCGATAAGAGGTTAGACCAGCGATGTTCTTGCTGTGAGGCAACAGTGCTAGCCACTGGGCCACCGTGTCGCCCTATCGGAAAAAGGGGTGGAAGGGGGGGAAGCTTCAAGACGAAGATAACTGGAGTGAAGAACTCTGGTTATTTATAATGCTTCCGTAATCATCTAATGGGTCAGATTACGGAGCTAATGAGGAGCCAGCCGTGTTGATCATAAGCACGTGATCCTCTCGAAATTAGTTTATAAATAAACCACACTTAAAAACAATGGATTTGTATGCTCCAAATACCCCACATTTTCTATGAGTCTATTTACTTTTTTCTGAATTGTGCAGACGGATCGTAAATTAGATTTATACGTAATAGTGTAGAAGTGGTGTTTAAAGGTAGTTTTACAGTAATACTATGGTATTTTGGCACATTTTGAAGTACAGCATGATAATAGCGCGTTATACAAATTGTACAGCCTGATCTCACGAGAAAACGTAAGTATTTTACGTTTTGTCAGTTTTGTGGCTAATTCGTACAAATTCGTGCGAGTTCAGTCGTATGAAATTGTACGATTTTTAAAAAGGAGGCGTGGCACTTAACCCCACCCCTAAACTCAACCGTCATTGGGGATGAGCAAATCGTACTAAATTGTACAAATTAGATCGTACAAATTAGCCACTAAATCAAAAAGTTACGAATTGCTGTGAGATTGTGTTGCAATTGTACTACGGCATAGTTTGAAATAGAAATAAGTACTACATGAGAGTTATATGATGCCACCTTTACGTTATACCAGATCATACGTTTAATATCTCCACCATAGTATTTGCGTAACAATTACGAAGTGTTTGGTTTTCTCAGAAAAAGCCTACAGCGGCCGAGTTAAAGTTCAGCGATCACAGTTAAAGATCTGCGCAGGTTTATGAGCTCATAAAGAAAGATGGAATATGACTGAAGCACAGGACGAAACCACACAATCACACACACATATGAACAGATTTAAAGATTTAACGTTAAATTAAGGACGGAAACTAACTGTAACAGAGGGAAAACAATAGAACTAGCATCTATTCTTCATCCTCGTCATCGATATCTCAGACACACACTCCTGTGATCTGTGATTTTAGCAGTTCCTGTCACTGATGTAAGTGTTGAAAGACTTACCGCGGTGTTCCTGAGCTGTGTGTGTGTGTGTAGTTTGAGATCCTCACAGTGTGTTTTCAGGGTTTTTGCTCATTCTGAAGCAGAGGAAGAGCAGCAGCCGCTCCCAAACACTGCAGGAGCAAAGTCTGATCTGATCACAGTCTTGAAGGAGGAGCTCAGGCTGGTGGAGAACACACACACACATGCTCACACAGACAAACTACAACACATACATCACTCACAATGTCACAAAGTTTACACGTCATTCACACTGACAAACCAAACACACACACACTACAACACACATCACTCACACTAACAAACTACATCACACACTAACACCACTTACAATGACTCACACACTGAGAAACTACAACACACACACACCACTCACACTGAGAAACTACAACACACACACACACCGTTCACACTGACAAACTACAACACATACATCACTCACACACAAACACTACTTACAATGACACAAACTAGACACGTTATTCACACTGACAATCCAAACACACACACACACAAACTATAATACACTATTAAACACCTCACACTAACAAACTAGAAGCTGATTCAGCTCGTGACTAACCGAGAGATATAGGCGAGATGTAAACTCAGAAATGCTAGAAGATATGATTAGCATTCAGAATTAATTTCAAGATAAAACTTTAATAAAAGAAAAATAAAGTGAGAAAGACGAAGCATTGTTTAAACATTAGAATTGGAAGACGACAGAAATGCAATTGTAGAAAACTGATCAAAACAAAGCCAGAATTGCAGGATATTTTCTTCAAAATCTGTTTACATTTGGAGTTATACCTCGCTATTCTAACGTCATCATCAGCATCAGAAATGGACTGTATTTAAGAGCGTCTTAAACCTGACAGGAATCTGCTGATAGTCAAACTATACTGAACACCGTCACATCTGGAGGATCCAGGAACCTTCTGAGTTTGAACATCAAGCCTTTAATAATTGAGCTGAAGAAGTCAAACGTTAAACAGAGAGTTTGAGCAGAGCTGAGTCAACATCCGAGTATATATTAACTACTAAATAATATCAGATGATCATCATATGCTTACACATTAAACACTACACACTACACACACCAGACAGTAGTTCAAAAGAAAATAGGACCACAAATAAACAAAAAAACACTTTCATGTTGTTTATTTATTTCTTTTTATAAATCCATCTATAACCTAGCACATTCAATTCAATTCAATTCCCCTTTATTAGTATAGCGCTTCTACAATGTAGATTGTGTCAAAGCAGCTTCACATAAAAGGTCACAGTAAATAGGAACAGTGTAGTTCAGTTTGTAGTGTTTAAGTTCAGTTCAGTTGAGCTCAGTTCAGTGTGGTTTAATAATCACTACTGAGAGTCCAAACACTGAAGAGCAAATCCAACGATGCGCAGCTCTACAGATCCTGAACCATGCAAGCCAGTGGCGACAGCGGAGAGGGAAAAAAAAAACTTCACTAAAGGCGAAAGCGAAGAAAAAAAACCTTGAGAGAAACCAGGCTCAGTTGGGCACGATCATTTTAATTTCTCCGCTGGCCAAACGTCTTGTGCAGAGCTGCAGTCTCAGTGGCGGAGGCTGGAAGCTGGCCTCAGCGAAGATTCGTCTGTCTCTGGAGCGTCTCATGTTCTCCACTCCTCCATGACCATCACAGTAGCTGCTCAGGATACGGCCTGGTCCAGGATTATGGAAACCTTGGGATCATCTCGTCGTTGGTCTTGGATCGAATCAGTGACTCTGCATAGTCTGAGGGCCTCGGGAAAAGTATCCCCAGGTGGAAATGGAGAATAAAGAAAATAATATATACATCAAACAAATAATAATGGCACAACACTGTCTGCAATAGAAACACAAGACACAAATCAACACTCAAATAAACACACACTACCTGACTAAAGTCTTGTCTTGATCCCAGACAAGACTTTGCTAAGAGCAACAAAAATAACTGGACTTCTAGTTGATCATGTGGAAGTGTCAGAAAGTAGATTTTTTCCATGAATCATGTGTTGATCTGCATCCCAATCATCACTAATACTGCTGAAGACCTACTGGAACCACCTTTTAAGGGCCTTTATTTTCTGATCATTGATTTAATCAACCTTTAATACATTAAGACCCCGCGGACACCCTGTATATTCTTCTGTAACGTGTTCCCTACCTTTATTTAAAACCCGCTTTATAAAATAAAGCTCCGCAAAAACAAACACACACTTCCCTTTTGTTTTTCTTTTTTTATTATGATTTAAATTGATGAATCCATACAATACAGGACAAATCTACAGTCTAACACATCAAACACAGGAACACGCTATAAAATAAAGACAAACACAAACGAACGGCGTGATCCTCACAGCGGAAGCAGGAGAATAAACAGAAGTGGCGCATGATAATAATGGCGTAACATACGTCTGCAGTAAAAACACTAAAGCGTGTATAAAAGTAACACACACACACACACACACAACTCAAACTGACATGTTTACACACAAACGAATGCATACACAAAATAAAAACACACACACACACACATACACACCAATGCATACACAAAACACACACACGCAAGCATACACAAACCTACACTCACATGAACCCAGGCACACACAATCAGACACACACATCTACACAACACGCACAATGCATTTACAAAACACAAACAAACACACACACACACACTCAAACATACATACTCACACAAACCATCGCTCAAGCTGACAAGCACACACACAAACAAACATACACACAAAACACACACACAAAAACTTACACACAAAACACACACATAAACAGACAAAAACCAACACACATACACACTCAAGCATACATACACACACAAACACACAAACCAACGCTCAAGCTGACACACACACAAAACACACACATAAACAGACAAAAATCAACACATACACACACACTCAAGCATACATACACACACAAACAAACCAACACTCAAGCCGACACACACACAAAAAACAAACATACACACAAAACACACACAAACATACACACAAAACACACACATAAACAGACAAAAACCAACACACATACACACTCAAGCATACATACACACACAAACACACAAACCAACGCTTAAGCTGACACACACACACACAAACATACACACAAACACACACACAAACAGACAAAAATCAACACATACACACACACTCAAGCATACATACACACACAAACAAACCAATGCTCAAGCCGACACACACACAAAAACAAACATACACACAAAACACACACACAAACACACACACATAAACAGACAAAAACCAACACATACACACACACACTCACACATTCATACACACACAAACAAACACACGCACACACAAACCAATGCTCAAGCCGACATACACACACAAACATACACACAAATATACACACACACAAAACACACACATAAACAGACAAAAACCAACACATAGACACACACTCAAGCATACAAACACACACACACACACAAACCAACACTCAAGCTGACACACACACAAACAAACATACACACAAAACACACACAGACAAAAACCAACACACACACTCAAACATACACACACACACACACACAAAACACACACACACAAAACACACACATAAACAGACAAAAACCAACACACACACTCAAGCATACATACACTTACACAAAACACACAAACAAACGAAACAAAGACAAAACCAACAAACACTCAAACACACAAACAAAACACACACACACAATTGCATATACAAAACACACACACACAAACACACACACACACACACAAAAAGACAAAAACCAACACATACACACACACTCAAGCATACATACACATACAAAGACACAAACCAACGCTCAAGTCGACACACAAACACACACACAAAACACACACAAACAAACATACACAAACAAAAACCAACACACACACTCAAACACACACACACACACACACATAAACAGACAAAAACCAACACATACACACACTCAAGCATACATACACACACAAAAACCACACACAAACAAACGAAACATACAGACAAAACCAACACACACACACTCAAACACACAAACACAATTGCATATACAAACACACACACACACAAACATACGCACGCACGCACGCATGCAGAGAAACACACACAGAGACCCAGAAGCGTGTATAAAAGCGTGTGTGTGTTGAGCGTTACTGCGTGTGCAGGGCAGATGAGAGCTGCAGGGCGGCCCCCGGTGGCAGTGGCCAGTTCTCGGGCCCCTGGTGCGTCTGCAGGAGCCGGTAGAGCTGCTTCAGGTGCGTCACGATGTTGTCTTTAATATCCGGGATGGAGATCTGCAGACGCACACTGCCGCTGTCGAAGGAGCGCGTGCAGTCGCCGGAGAACATCTCGCTGATCATACGAGCCACAACTGGAACCACCTGAACACACACACGCACACACATGAATGAATGGGTATCCAGACTATATTCAGTCATCAGACAGAAAACATCCCCACACACACTACCATCACTCACTCACTCACTCACTCACTCACTTACTCACTCACTCACGTCAGACTGAACAATGTCTTTAGCAGGTACACATCTCTTTTACGCGCTTGTGCTGATCCTCCAGCCTGATCAAGGAAACAGAACTATTTTACGTTTGGTCAGTTTAGTGGCTAATTCTTGAGTTCAGTCGTACAAAATTGTACGATTTTAAAAAGAGGCGTGGCACCCGACCCCACCCCTAAACCCAATCGTGATTGGAGATGAGCAAATTGTACAAAACTGTATGAATGAGATCCTGCAAATCCATATGGATGAGCCACTTAACAGATAAGTTATGAAGTACCATGAAAGTGTCGGACCCTCCAACGGGAATCAACTTCCTGATAAAACTGGATCGTATCTTCACACAGACTACAGGTGTCTTATGTCAATCCATCTGTGTGTGTGTCTATCTCTTTCATTTTTCTCTTTCTTTCTCTCTTTTTTCTTTCATTTTTCTTTCCTTCTTTTTCTCCTTCCTTCTTTTTCTCTTTCTTTCTTTGTCTCTTTCCTTTTTCTCTTTTTTTCTTTTTAGCACAATTATTTTTTTCTTTTCCTCTTTCTTTCTCTCTTTCTTAATTTCTTTTTCTCTTTCCTTTTCTTTTTCTCTTTCTTTCATTTTTCTCTTTCTTTTCTTCTTTTTCTTTCTTTCCTTCTTTTTGTCTTTCTTTCCTTTTTCTCTTTTTCTTCTTTTTCTCTTTTTTTCTTTCCTTCTTTTTCTCTTTTTCTCTTTCTTTCTCTCTTTTTCTCTTTCTCTCTTTCTTTCTCTCTTGTTCTTTCTCTTTCCTCCTTCCTTTCTCTTTTTTTCTTTTTTCTTTCTTTTCTTCTTTTTCTCTTTCTTTCATTCTTTCTCTCTTGTTCTTTCTTTCTTTCTTTCTTTCATTCTCTCTTTTTCTCTTTCTCTCTTGTTCTTTCTTTCTTTCTCTCTTTCTTTAATTCTCTCTTTTTCTCTTTCTTTCTCTCTTGTTCTTTCTTTCTCGTTCTTTCTCTCTTGTTCTTTCTTTCTCTCTTGTTCTTTCTTTCTCGTTCTTTCTCTCTTGTTCTTTCTTTCTCTCTTGTTCTTTCTTTCTCGTTCTTTCTCTCTTGTTCTTTCTTTCTCTCTTGTTCTTTCTTTCTTTCTTTCTTTCTCTCGTTCTTTCTTTCTTTCTTTCTCTCTTGTTCTTTCTCTCTTGTTCTTTCTTTCTTTCTTTCTCTTTTTCTCTTTCTTTCTCTCTTGTTCTTTCTTTCTTTCTCTCTTGTTCTTTCTTTCTCGTTCTTTCTCTCTTGTTCTTTCTTTCTTCCTTTTTTTCTTTTTAGCACTTTTAGCTTAGCAACAATTATTGTATTATATTAGACTGTTATTATCTCGCTCAAAAATGACCAAAGTATAACTAGTGCTAGTTCTGTGTCCATGCTCACCGTATATACCCTCAGTCACTATTCCCTATATCAGTACACTTGAAGGACTGAAAGTTCACTCACTCAGAACACAGGAAAGGAAAGCATTTTGTTTGTGTTTTGCTGGGTGATAAATCATTCAGATGGATTAAAATGTCAATTTCAGACCCTGTGATAGTTGTTGTAGTGAGCTGTCTATTAGTAATGAAACAAAGTATTTGGATTTCTGTCATCTATTGTTCATTTTGTAATATATTTTCAGCACCTATTTTTATTTTCACTGCAGTTATTTTATGTCTAATTCTGTAAATACATGCTAAACACTACTTTGAGACATTGTTCACAGCTAAAGAATGTTGAATAAGAATTTGGTGGAGAAAAATGATTTCTGTGCTAATATAAGAGATGATCCCAAGGTTTCCATAATCCTGGACCAGGCCGTATCCTGAGCAGCTACTGTGGTGGTCATGGAGGAGTGGAGAACATGAGACGCTCCAGAGACAGACGAGTCTTCGCTGAGGCCAGCTTCCAGCCTCCGCCACTGAGACTGCAGCTCTGCACAAGACGTTTGGCCAGCGGAGAAATTAAAATGATCGTGTCCAACTGAGCCTGGTTTCTCTCAAGGTTTTTTTTCTTCACTTCCACCTTTAGTGAAGTTTTTTTTCCCTCTCCGCTGTCGCCACTGGCTTGCATGGTTCAGGATCTGTAGAGCTGCGCATCGTTGGATTTGCTCTTCAGTATTTGGACTCTCAGAAGTGATTATTAAACCACACTGAACTGAGCTCAACTGAACTGAACTTAAACACTACAAACTGAACTACACTGTTCCTATTTACTGTGACCTTTTATGTGAAGCTGCTCTGACACAATCTACATTGTATAAGCGCTACACAAATAAAGGTGAATTGAATTGAATAAGAGCAGTTAAAACAGACCGGTCAATTTTGACCAGGAACACTAAAGTAAGGGGCAGGATATCACCACGACAGGAGGGTTGAATAAATAACAACATACTTTCAGAGAACCGTTTTTCAATTTCTGTGCAGCTAACAAAACAAACACAAATCTTTACATCTTCTTATCTAATACAAATAACACCTTAAAGATGAAGGAGAAATGGGAGACAGAAATTAAGAGAACAATTTCTCTGGAAACTTGGGAGGACGTTTGCAGTGAAGTGCATTTTGTGACCAGTTCTAATATCAGGAGAGAAGTTAAATGGAAGGTTACAACTAGATATTTCCGATCTCCACATATAATTTCAAAATGGAACCCTTCCTGCTCTAACAACTGCTGGAGAAATTGTGGACAGATTATTATAAACCACACTCATATTCTGTGGTCACGTCCTAAATTAAGTAACTATTGGAAAGAAGTATTTACTGCCCTTAAGGAAATCCTCCATAATGAATTTTCTATAGATCCCACAGTTGCTCTGCTAGGTGTATGCCCTGATTTACTTAGTACAAATCTTACTTGCTGCAGCTTTGAAGTGCATCACATGCAGATGCAAAATTCTGAACCTCCATCATATAATGCTTGGATATATAAAGTGTGGGAACTGTATCAAATGGAACAAATCATGTATGCATTACAACTTCAAAACACAATTATCCTAAAGAGATGGTCTCCTGTCATGCATCTAATTCCTCAATAACAAGCCATACTGAACTGAGTGAAGTATCGGAGAACAAAGCCACTTTTTTCTTCACTTCTATCTTTTTTTAATGTATTTATTAATTATTATTGTTGTTGTTTTGTGGAATATGTTCTCTCTTTTATATGTCTTAAGGATGCTTTTTGTTCTGTACATGTATTTATTCTAACATGCAAGAAAACGGTAACACTATATTGTTCTCCATGCACTGTTGTATTCTCTAATAAAATAAGCTAAAAAAAATCTTTATATCATATTAGGGCTATCATATAGAAAACAACAATATACTTCAATTTGAGATGCATAGATCAACTGGCTAAAAACAGGAATTAGCTCTAGATTTAGTTATCTGCTCCAGTCTGTTAGCAGCGGCGCTCAGTCACACAGCCGCATACGTCATAAACACTGAACTTTTTCCACAGTGTGTAAAGAACATATGAAGAGTTTGGTTGGATTTTATTATTGGAAATCACTGTTCAGATGTACCTTAATCCAGTGTTTCCCAACCCTGTTCCTGGAGGCACACCAACAGTACATATTTTGAATGTCTCCAACACCTGAAGTTAATGGGTCAGATAGGGGAGTCTCTTCTAATCTTCTGATGAGCTGATTCAGGTGTGTTTGATTAGGGAGAGGTTGAAAATGTGTACTGTTGAGGAACAGGGTTGGGAAACACTGCCTTAATCTATGTGTGAACTGCTGCCATCAATAACATTTAAGAAAGTACACTTTAGGCTCAGTACAAAATGTACATTTTCACAAAACGTGATATATCCGCCAGACCAGCTTCTTTACAAAGTGTGATATAACGTAGGGCTGCTCGATTATGGGAAAAATCATAATCACGGTTATTTTGGTTATAATTGTAATGACGATTATCAGTTGAAGTCAAAATTATTCGCCCTGGTGTGAATTTATTTTTAATATTTCCCAAATGATGTTGAACAGATTCAGGAATTTTTCACAGTATTTCTTCTAATATTTTTTCTTCTGGAGAAAGTCTTATTTGTTTTATTTCGGCTAGAATAAAAGCAGGTTTAAATATTTTGAAACCTATTTAGGGTTAATATTATTAGCCCCCTTAAGCAATATATATTTGATTGTCTGCAGAAGAAACTACTGTTATACAATGACTTGCCTAATTACCCTAATTAAGCCTTTGAATCGCACTTTAATCTTAAATGCTTGTATTTTGAATATATAAAATATGTGCTGTCATCATAGCAAAGATATAAGAAATCATATATTAGAAATGAGTTATTAAATCTATTATGTTTAGAAACGTGTTGAAGAAAATCTTTCCATTAAAAAGAAATTGGGGGAAAAGAGTCGCTAATAATTCAGGAGGGCTAATAATTCTGTCTTTAGCTGTATATATACAGTTATTTTCCTCCCTGTAAATAAGACAAATAAATACAATAGAATAAAAACATGAAAGAAACTGTGCTTTAAGCATCTTCACTGTAAGAAAAACACTTCAGCAACTGAAGTCCTTCAGTCAAAGGGATTTTCTCCTTTTGTTGTTTGATTAATAATAACAAAAACAGGCGGCTGGAGGAATATTGGGCGCTGTCACTTTAATGGTTTCACTTTCACATGTCTTTTGATTCTCAACTCGTTTGTTTATTACACAAATGAGGGTTAATAAGAATAATCACTAAACACCGCATTGACACCTAGTTGACCATTAAAGCGCTCACATTAAGATTACTTTGAGCGCACAGTGTGCGAATGAGACCGAATGCTATCCGCATGATGCGTGTGTGTGTGTTTACTTAATTGTTTACACTGTAGGCGAGATGTCGGTCATGTAAGCTACGTCACTGATCAACAGCTGTCTGTCAGTCAGAGAATCAAGCTAACGTCACGGATTTCGATGATGGATTGGAGCCGGTCATTCCAGCTGCTGTTAGGAGAAAGAGGAAGGCATCTAAAGAAAATCATCAAAGGGAGAAGACCAAACGGGCAAGGCACTCAGGACAGGGAAACATCCGAAGATTAATCATCGTGCGAGAAATGCTGGTCTGTGTCATGCCGACAAACTGTGAGATGAAGATACAGCCTTCAACTACACAAAAACGCTACAGAAGTGGACCAGGATAAAATACTCCTGCGTCTGTCAACAATACACAAATGCAGCAGGGAACGAGTCTCCGCTGATGTTAAGGAGGCCAGGGAGGTTACAGTGAAATACTGCCTTTTTTCCTGCGCTCCTCCCCAACACAAGATACCAGTCTGCAGGGCTTCATTTCTAAGTGTCCTTTGTAAGTTTATTTTTTAAATCATTTCTTACATGTAGCCGAGTAGCCTATCTGAAGATTTATTTATTTATTATGTTGCATCTATTATTTATAGCCTAAAACCTCACGTTAATTCTTGTGTTTGTTGATTTATTATCAGAGAGGGCACAGGTTGTTTTGGAGAAAGTTTTGAAGTTTAGCTTTTTCACAACAACCAAAAAATAAGCCATTATTATTATTATTCCACTGAAATAATTCATTAAACATGACAGGGCGAGGTGAGCTTGTGTTGCGGACTCGGTGCAACAGAGACTTGTGACACCGCGGCTCCGCCCACTCTGATCATACAGGTTTGGTTTTCAGCAGCGGTGTGAAGAAGCCGCCCTCCACTCTTTCTGTAACAAGCTACAAGTCATTTATCTAACTAACTTAATCTTACTTATCACACAAAACATTGATTCACTAGCTTCTCTTAACTAATTAAACTCTAGTGCTATTTTGGGATTTCCGCCTGGATTTTGCCTACGCAAATTTAAAAGCTTCCCAAATCCACATACAGAGGAGCAAATGCAAAAAAATGGTATTGTTTTAAAGAAAACCCTTTCAATTTTCATAAAGCACTATTGAAAGTGTTTACAATACCTGTATATGTTCTCTGTGTTATAATAAACACCTAATAAAAGAATTGCTTTTTGTAATTTTTTTATAAACTCTAATTTGAAAGTGGACCCTTTAGGTTCTGTGTGGTCCAGCTTGCTGTAATTAATGTTGGTGGTTCCTGCACATGTCTGTAATCATAGGAAAAAAGAAAAATGTCTCTACCATAATCTATGCTAAAGTTATTGTATTCCAACTGATGAGAGGCGCTGCACAAGCCACAGGGATCAATCATTGTCTTCATATTTGACTATTCTTTAGTTTGATCAAACATAATTCACTGTGTTTGGACCACGTCAGACATATGAAAGGATTACTTATGCACCTCAAAAACAGAGGAGAAATGGCTGTGAAGCACACAGCATAAGGTAAGAGATGACAGCTGTCTGTGCTCTCAGGGGCTGCTTATTGATCATTAATGTACTGTTTTCACTTCTGCAGCATGGAAACACGGCGATTCATTCGACAACTGTTTGATATGAGAATATAATTCAGTAAAAAGAACGCTAGAACCGTATGAGCACCGGCAAGAGCTTTCATTTGAGCTAGAACTTGTACATGTGTCATATATGAACCATATGAAAAATATGAAAATGACCCAATGTTCAACACCCAGCTCGGGTATCCAAAATACTGTGTATTTAAGTGTTAATAACTTTTGTACAGTAGAATAAAAACCAAAGTGATGCAGATGTGCATAAAATATAGCTTCTACACTTTAAACGAAACCACTAAAGGAGGTCTGGTGCAATGCTAACCCTTTAAATCTTAAAGCGAAACTTGACGTCTTTACTGGTTAATGGTATTACAGTAGTAGAATATAGCCGAAGGGGGATATAGCGTTTTGCCAAAAAATAAAAAAAAAAAAATGTTGTGTACATTCTGTACAAAACTAACTCAGAATATTATTATTATTATTATTATTATTATTATTATTATTAATCAATCTTTGTATACATTATTCCATATATTTATGATGTATTGTTTTTTAACCAATTTAAGATGTTTGACAATATTAAGATAAATATGCTGCATTTTGGCATGGTTTTTGACTTATTTATGAACTATTTATGGACTTAAAATTAAATAAAAACATCCCGGATTTGAAGAATATTTTGTTCCTGGCCTTCACTGAGCTCAAGTAATAGTTCAATGTACAAAGACTTGACTGTTGATGTCTTAAACAATAATGTCAAATAACCAACATTTCTCAAAATGGATATATCTCGTTATGCAACAGAACTCTTCATATATATAAATATATATATTTGACTGTGGTCAGTTATGTTTTGTTAGTGTTGTTAATGCAGTTTATGGGATACTGATGTAGATTTTTTATTATTACTTATTTATAATTATTCATTTAATTTGCAATATAAAAATTTCCCAAATCATGCAGCCTTAATTGACCCTATTCTTAAAGAAGCTATAGATCTAAAGCTATAATAAATTAATAACAATAAATTAATTTCAGATTCAAAAGTAGTATCTACTTGAGTTGTAGGTGATTTTAGTCTCAGCGACCCATAATGCATTGTGTTTGTGTGGTCTGACCTGCACCATGATGAGTTTGCGCTCTCTGGGTCGACCGTCGGGCCACTCCTCTCCGAAACACAAGTGAATATCATACAGAGGAGTTTCAGAAGACTGACCACGCTGATGAGTGATCACCCCTGCACACACACATACACACAACAGCACATATCAGAATAAACACACACAACAACAGAATAAAAACAACCACACACACACTAATTAATGAAATGAGTGAAATTAAGCACTTCTCATCTAAAATTTACAATTATTAAACGCATTGGAATAAATGAAAAACTAAAATTTATTTGAATTTATAACTTCAGTTAAAGAAAATTATAAAAACTGTCTTATTTCTAACAAAATTACATTATTAAAAATTCTTTTTTTCATAAACATTCACATTATTTGTAGTAATTAAAAAAAAAAATTATATATATACACATATACATATCTATATATATTAGTGCTGTCAATCGATTAAAAAAAATGAACTAATCACACTTTTTTTTAATTAATCACAATTAATCACATTTAAAAGACTGAAACTTGTAATTTTGGCTATTCAAATGTAAAATTAATGTAAACGCAAGACAAAATCTATTTAAATTCTAAATATAATTGTTTATTAGAATTTTGGTTTAACTTGTAACACAGATTTCTTCATGTAAACAACACACCCACAATAAACCATCAAGATCCTGTCTTGACAGCCATATTTATTACAGAAATTAAAACACAGGCATGTTAATGCCACTTGAGTTTCAAAACAATCAATGCCAATAAAGAAAAAAATTATTTCCATGTTAGATTCTAAGCGGACTGCAAAAAAATGCCAAAATACAGGCGTTGCAGATCTGGAAAATAGAAAAAATTATAATAACAATAAAGAACTGAATACAAACAATTGCGCTCATTGTAAAGTTGTATTGCTGTGAGTTGAGAACATTAATTGTAGAGTAGAAACAATTTTGCTTAGTCCTCCTTTACATTCAGCCAGTTGCTAAAACAGTGCAGTCTGTTGACATTATTCGGGGGACAATGTGGACCTTTTCTTTTGAATGATGTGAGCTGAGAGTGCAACGCAATCTCACGGCAATTCCGAACTTTTTGATTTAGTGGCTACGGACAACAACGTTTAGGCAGGTTTGTTGCTAAGGAACGCGCGCACGCACACACAGACACACACACAACGCGCGCAGGACAGGGCAGCCAGAGCGACTCTCTTCAGATTGAACATGCATGATCGCGTTCATCAAATTAGCTTAAACTAAGCATTCTAAAGTATGGCTGTATTTCACAAGGATTATGACACAACAACGCGAAGCAGACTCTTTACAAAATTGAGTTTAAGGGGGAAACACGTCAAACTTAATGAAACAATGGAGTGCGCATGCTGAAAGGCAGAGGAATGGACTGTCTTAGACAGCTCGCGACTTCATCTGGCACTTTCTAAGTACATTTACATGGACACCAATACTCCGATTTTAATACGATTAAGATAATACTCTTAAGAGTTTACCATGTAAACAGCGATTTTTGATTACCTTAAAGGACCACCGAGTCACGAAATGCGGAGGTTTTTCTTTCCATTCGCCATGCGGTATCAAATTCCATTAAAACAGAAGTCAAAAGTTAAGAATGAAATGGCCGAAATTGCATGAAACTCTGGAGGAAACGCTGGAGAGCCTGGTGATGCAACATTAATTGTTTTATACTGAAACTTGCCTTCAAAAAGTGCTTCCTTGGTCTTATCCATATTTATTTGCATGTTGAACACGTCGGCCACAACAGAAAAAAAAAACTGCAACTGTGTTAATTTTTTTTAATGCGTTAAATATTTCTAATTAATCGCATGCACTAACACACTAATTTTGACAGCACTAATATATATATATATATATATATATATATATATATAAATAAATAAATAGAACAGTTTTGTCTGGTTTTTGAATCTGATTGGTTGATGCGTAACAGCACTCCAGCCTCTTCACCCTTGTTTTACTCCACCCACATACAGCAACAAGCAGAGGACACTCTACAGTTTGACAATTGCTGCTGTTGGACAACATAATGTACTCTTAAGGCTTTTTTAGTTGAGAATGTAGTTGTTTAGATTGCAACTTTACCTGCAGTTTATTTATAAGGATAGTGCCTATTTTAAATATTTATTATTTCTGAGACAGCGTGTCAGTGGCCATCAGTCTGTAATACTACAGACGGTTGACAATGTCCATACACAAGATGGTGACAGACCGCATAAGCTCTTAGACGAAGAAAAATCCAGCGTACTTTTAAACTACAGCTGATCAAATCATTATTAAACAGGTAAATGACTAAGTCGATCTCTCTCTTTTGTATGTTGTAGTGCTGTATTTATATCATATAATTGTAGTGTATTAAGTGTGACATGGGACTTGTATAGTAGGAATGTGTGTTGTGTTGGCAGATAGAAAGAAGAAATGCTCACGTGTTCAGCGCTTTTCCTTATCGCAAACACAACAGTAATCTGGTAGTGATTGCGCTGCTTATTTCTGGGTTAATTATTGTGATCTCCCGATTGCAACAGAGAAATACTGTAGACTGTAATAGACTGTAGACTGATGGCATTTCATGCTGTTCAGCCTTATAATCTTAAAATGTGAGCAACATCACCTGTTTTGTCATCACTTTAGACATTACGCTAGAGAATCATTCAAACACTAGCTCTACAGTGACGTTGGTGAAAAATCACACCAGACTCGTAAAAGTAAAAGCGAAGGTTTGAGCAACTGAACACGTTTCCCCAAATCCATAAGCTCCACTATATTCCTGCCTCCTCATATCTGAATACACTGCTGAATAATGCGTGTCTCTCACCGCTGAGGAAGGACTCGAGGCAGAAGAGCTTGACCTTTTGCTGGCGCTCGATCAGGTTGGGAGCGTTTGGGTTGGGGGCGCAGGGACCGGACCAGTACACCTTACACTGGCAGAGGCGCACGGCGTAGATGTCATGTCCGCTGACCTCCAGGATGAGCCCGCGGTCCATCACGTCCAGCAGCCGGCTCGTGAACATGCGCTGCTTATCGTTAGCGATGTGCTCTGTGGGCGGGAAGCGCACCTGCTCAAGGCTCACGGGGCCGAACAGCTCCTCCTGGTTCACTATGGGGCCCAGGTCCCCGTAAAACAGACGACAGCCCTGTGGGTTACTGACAATCACTGGGGGACACACCTCTTTACCACGGTAGTAGAACTGCACCTCCAGATCAGTCACTGCAGACACACACACACACACAAAGAGGAAGACACACACACATTCAAAAACACACAAATGAAATGATTAGACACGTTTAGCACATATCTGACATACTTCAGCACATGCCTAACATGTTTTGCTAACATAAACGAACAGTGTTAACATTAACTAGCAAGTTGTCAAAACTTTTCCAAGATGTTAGCTAGCCTGTTTTGATGTTATGATTAAATCAATTAGCATGTTTTGCTAACATGTTTAGGATGATGTTAGTTTTTACATTTATAGCATGAATTGGCATGTTTCAGGGTAAAGGTAACATGTTTGCTAGCATGTTTTTAGGTTGTGATTGCATAAACTAGCATGTTTTGCATGCTGTTAGTTTAACATGTTTATAGCACAAATTAACATGTTAACACATTTCTAGCATGGTTCACCAGAGCTAAAATGCTTTAATACTATGTTAGCGTGAGTTATCTTGCTACTGTTTAAGTTGTTAGTGTGAATTAGTATGTTGCTAACATGTTTCCAATATTGTTATTAACTCTCCTAAGGTTTATCTTATGTTTACATTCATTTAAAATAAACAAACATGTTGCTAGCATAATCACACTGTGCTACAGCGAATTACCACATTGTTAGCATTAACAAAAACCTTTAACATTGTTTACACACTATTTAGCATAATTTGGCAGTTTTAAACATAAAGATTAGGTTACCGTGAATTAGCATTTTGCTAACATAGTTTTTTTTTGTATTTGTATATTGTTAACATGTTTTCATGAATTAGCATGTTACGAACACTAATTAGCACATTGGTAGCATGAATTCACTTGTTTTTAAAACATGTTAGCATGTTTTCCATATTTCTAACTTGTTGTAACATGTAAGTAGCATGTTTTACCATGTTGGCTGCATGATTTAACTTTGCTAGCATGTCCTTGGCTAGTTGCTAGTTACAGGTATGTAGCTTAAGTAGTCATTTAAGCTACATAACCATGACTAGCAACTAGTATAGAACATGCTAAATCAGGTTTTGCCTTTCTGAAGAACACCTGGATTTTGAGTGTTGTAGTGGACTACAGATGTGTGTGTGTGTGTGTGTGTGTGTGTGTGTATATATATGCCGTACTGGGCAGAGAGCTGATCCAGGTCTCCGGCGTGATGAACATGTTGTCGAGAGCGGTGGGCGTCTGTATCTCCATGGGCGGCGGCTGCATCTCCACGTCCTCTGGCTCCTTCTTGGGCCAAACATTAGCAGGAGGAGCGGCGGTGGCCGGAGGAGCAGCAGCAGGAGGAGGAAGAGCAGGAGGAGGAGGAAGAGCAGGAGGAGGAGCACAGCTGGACGGCTGAAGAGGAGACACAGAGCCTGGAGGAGTCCAAACCGCAGCCAGAGGAGACGCACTCATGCCTAAACACACACAGGCTATTAAGCGAACTGAAACTAAAACTAACATAACTAACTAAACTACTGGTCAAAAAATATTCTCATTAAATAAAATGAAGTGAAATAGATAAAATAAATTCACAAATCAAAAACCAAACTAATGAAGTCACTATATGAATGAATAAGTATTAGTGTATCTGTGGATACACTTTTACACACATATACATCTTCATTATTTGCCAAAGGAAAAAAAGGTATAAGCAGAATAATGCACTCCGGGCCATTGAATTATTAGAAAATAATGCACAGGGTACTTATTTAGCAAACCAAAACTGAAACTAAAACCATTGGTCAAATATTTTCCTCACCTGAAATAAAGCAAGAAACAAAATTCACAATAAATGAAAAACTAAAACTAAGAGTTTAAAATAAAATAATTAGCAAAAATAATAATCATTTTCAGACTTAAGTACTCATTCTGTTCTAAAATCTGACATGGTGGTTTAGAGAAACATCTATAAATGTGCTTTTACACACAAACACACTTTCTTCATTTGCCAAGAAAAACAAAAACAGGTACAAGCAGAATAATGCACCGTGGGCCATTAAATTATTAGAAAATAATGTACGGGGTATTTATTAAACCAAAACTGAAACCAAAACTACTGGTCAAACATTTTTATTAACTAAAATAAAATTACAAAAATTCACAATAAATGAAAAACTAAAACTAAAGAGTTTGAAATAAAATAAAATAATTAGCAAAAATAATAATTCATTTGCACACTTTCTTCATTTGCCAAGAAAAAAGGTTTTGTTAGACCTAAACTGCATTTCGTTGCCTTGTATGTGTACATGTGTAATGACAATAAAGTTGAATCTAATCTAAAAAACAAAAACAGGTACAAGCAGAATAATGTACTGTGGGCCATTGAATTATTAGAAAATAATGTACAGGGAATTAGTAAACCAAAACTGAAACTAAAACTACTGGTCAAACATTTTTATTAACTAAAATAAAATTTAAAAAATTCACAAAAAAATTAAAACAACTGAAAGAGTTGCTGAAAAAAACTGAAATAAAAGATAATTATAAAAAAATAATGATCATTTTCTAAATTAATAAACAGTCATTTTGTGGTTTAAAATCTGACCTGCAGTGGTTTAGAGAAACACCAGTAGATGTGCACTTACACACAAACATTTTTTATCATTTGCCAAAAAAAAAGTGCAAGCAGAAAATTGCATTCCAGGCCATTATTCACACAGCTTTAATTGCGTGCTTTATTTTCGGCTGACAAAAATATTGTCTAAAAATTGCATTTTTTGTTTCTGGGCAAAAAATACGAGCTGCAAAAAAGGCTACACTGTGCGCTGGTTTCACTCTTGTTATTGTGTTTCTTGTGGTTTGTAATATTTAATGTGATACAACAATAATAGCGATGCATGAATTTTCATCTCCTGAAAAATGTCAGCAAAAAAAATGGCATTTTAGGTTTATGGTTTAAAAAAATAGCCAACAATATGAGGTGTTGCACAGAGTAAAGAAGCTTTCACACCAGACGCAGAAAGCGCTATGCTATAAAACCCATTTATTTCAGTGGCTCGCACTACACAATGGTGGTTTGTTGTTGCAACGCCCAAAGCACTAGAGCAGCAGAGCACGTCGTTGACTTTATATTATTAAATAAAATAATAATTATTTATTACTAAGCATTTTGTTTTTTCTGGCCAAGTGCATCCAGAATTATTCGTTTTGGCCCAGATTTTTAATTATAATTCTCTAGCTATTACAGAAGCGTCAAACTAAGTACCTGGAGGGCTGCAGCCCTGCACAGTTTAGCTCCAACCCTGCTTACACTTACCTGTAGGTTTCAATGATTGATCAGCTGAGTTCAAATAGGGTTGGAACTAAACTGTGCAGAGCTGCGGCCATCCAGGAGTTTGACACCTGTGGTCTATAAAAATGAATAACTTTTGTTGTGCGATATATTATCACAGACAACCACAAAAAATACAATATTATCGTCATTTTAAGACCAATTTATCAATATATAAAAGCATAATGAAAATATACTAAACGTTTCAAAGAAGGCACAGCCTCAGAGCCACAGCCACCTCTTGCATCATCATGATGGACCAATGAGAGTCTGACAATGTTTAGTAGCTGAAGCAAATGTTTTAAACTCCTGAAATGAGCTTCAAAATTTACTTTTTTCTTTGATTTCAGTATTTCAGAGCCTCGACGCCATTATTCTCTCATACCGTGTGATGCATATGGAGGAGGTGGTTCAGGAGTGTCCGGGATGTCGTCTTCGTCTCCATCCGTCTCATATGTGGGAACTGAACCTGATGCAGAGCATTAAAAATGAATAATTAAAAATATATCTCAGCTAGCTGCCAAGAAAATATTCTGTTATTTATATACTTACAATGTACATAGACAAACACAAATACATAAAACTACAGAAATACACTTAAAAAAGTTAATTATAAATACAAAAAATTATATAACTACATATACAAAATAAAAGGCAATAAAAAATATGCATATAATGCAGAGGCAGGCAAACTCGGTCCTGGAGGGCCGGTGTCCTGCATAGTTTAGCTCCAACACTAATCAAACACACCTGAACATGCTAATCAGTGTCTCCAAGATCACTAATCTATAAGCAGGCGTGTTTGATTAGAGTTAGAGCTAAACTGTGCAGGACACCGGCCCTCCAGGACCGAGTTTGCCCACCCCTGACATAATGCATCTCAATGAAAACAAAATCATTTTAAATTTAATTTAATATCTGCACTCCAGTAATGTGATCTCATTCTGCACATTTAATTACTTAAAAACTTCTTGATGGATAATTTAGCATTTATTAATTATTAATATTCAGATCTGAAGTATGAAATTGTAAAATGTATTTAAGTGAAATGCAGATACACACACTAAGACTTTCTGTTTGTCTGTTGTGTGTGTTACCGGGGTTGCTGGGTGTCTGTGGGATGTCACACACATCATAGATCTTCAGCGGGTTCATAGGAACCTCTTTAGTGCCGTCGTAGATGAGGTTGAACTCACGACTCTTGTTTAAAGCACATCTGAGCTGCGCTTTCCATTTAGCTGGATCCGGTTCATCCACTCCTTCCTGATACTTACCCGTCTCCACTGCCCAAGCCTGACAACACAAAGATATAAACACACTGATTAAAAACACACACTTCACAGATGAAAACAACGGAACACAAACACACACAGATATAAACACACAAACAAGAAAACAGGGGTCTGATCTTCGTACATCATTTAAATGATCTAAGATGATTGGTGGAGAGGAGACAGAGTGATGAAGCCAATGTTGAGCTCGGTTTAACGTCTCATCTGAAAGACGGTGCTCACTGAGCAGTATAGAGTCCCCTTCACTATACTGGGGCATTAGGACCCACACAGACCACAGTTAGTGAGGCCAGCGCCTCCTGCTGGCCTCACTAACACCACTTCCGACAGCAACCTAGTTTTCTTATGTGGTCTCCCATCCAGGTAACTAGGCTCAGCCCGGCTTAGCTTCAGTGGCCAACCATGTAAGTTGCAGAGAGCTAGCTGCCGGGTTTAATCTTGATAACTGATCTCTGGCTAATTTGATTCTTCAGACAGATCACGAACAACAGATTAAGGATGTACTCACACTAGGCAGGGTTGTCTTGAACTGTACTGAACGCAATTGTCCCCCCTTCCCTCTCCCCGTACTCACACAGCATTTTTGCCTTCCGAACCTGAGCATGCATCAGTTTGAGTTCAGTTTAACAAAAGAGAAGTGCTCTGTACAATAGAGATTGCTTTAGTTATATGGTTTTGTTTTATTTTTAGTCATTCAGAATTCAGTGACACGCAGTCAAATATTCTGCTGAACAGATCCAGCAATTTTGACGCTCATAAATGACAAGTCCTCGTGCTGCAGGTATTAGGAGGTTTGCTGAAGGTGCAGCTGTTGTACAGTAAGGAGTTTGTTTTTAATAAACCACGACAGTTTGCGTTCATTAAACAGTGAGAATGATTAATAAATCCATATCAAACAGTCCCTTAAAAGTCACGTCTTGTCTTCAGTTTCTGGCTCAGGAGCTCTTTTCATTCACGCAACAAGCGTACTGCGCCAACGCTCAACCAGACCACATTTTGGCACACCTCTTTCAACTGGGCCAGGGTCAGTAAACTGAACCACACCTGGGCCCGATTCGCAGCACTCACACTTGTCATGAACTGATCAGAGATCTGCACGTGTTGTGAAGGACGGATCTCTCATCCTCCAAATCATGATCAGCAATGCAGCGATTGGCTGACAGACAGCTCAGCGGCACAATGACATCATCTGATTGATATTCGATTATCTTGATTTATTAAAGGGCTACTGGCAAATGCCACTGACGCAGCGTGCTTTAGATATTTCTGCGTTTGTAACACCGGATAACTTTCTGCAATATACTGTTATGGTCTTTGGGATGCGAAATGTCCAGCAGCCATTTAAAGGTTGATGCAGAAAGTATTATCCGGTGTTATAAACTGCAAGGCATATCTTGATGATGTTGTGATTTATCTGTTTAGTGTTCACCTGTTTGGCTGAAGCCTCATTTACAGTGAATTTTAAAGAGTGTGAGGTCGTGGCTGCAGGCTTTACACTTTCATGTGTCAAGAGTATTTATCACTTTATTTAGTTTTACTTTTAGAGCAGATTTGCTTTAGGATAGTGTTCAGGTTTCTTAATCATGTGGCATAAGGCTTAACTGGCTGTTTAAATTAACTGGCTGCATCAAAAAAATCATTCTGATGTTGAAAAGATTTCTGAATTTTTTGCGAAACATCAAATCACCGGCATATTAGCTGTCACAATGTGCAAGACTCCTATAAATTATTATTCCTTAAAAAATTTGAGAATGCTGGCCATGTCATCATATAGAAATTGTATAAAGCTGGTTAGTACCTTTTCAAAGTATACATTTGTATAAAAAAAGTCCATATTGGTATCTTAATTGGCATATATATATCTATATATACACACATACATACATACATACATACACATACATACATATATACACACACATACATATATACATGGTTTCCGCTACATTCATTCTTCCATGGCGGGGTGCAACGCCAAAATTCATCTTGCCACGGCCACATTACAGCTTCTCATTCAAAACAGTGTATTTTTTAATAGCGGGTGATAATCGCACCAAAACGTATTAAAGGGTAAGCGAATTATAACATCGTGAACTTTTCTGTAACCGACCTTAGTAGTGCTGTGCGTCATTTGTTTAACCCTTTAAGGTTACGTGCTGACTGACTGACTGACTGACAGGTGCAAGAGGCCAGCAAACACGACGTATAGCCGTTTCACTTTACTTCAGGATGCATTAATGCCGCTCTGTAGGTCTATTGGAGACATTCATAAATATTCCTAGCAAATCTAATATATGTTGGAGACATACTCGTTATATAAACGCACTAAACCACACATCAGCAGCGTTTATTTGAGAGCACACAAGAAGATCTGCGCTTGAGCAGCGTGTATTTGAGGGCGCGCAAGAAGTTTTGTGCATGAGCAGAGGAAATCGGCGCACAAGTAAAGAGATTCGCATGCTGTAGGCTATTACATGAATGCGATCTCGACTCGTAATACTGCGCTCACAACACTTGTCATTGAAATAACGCAACAGGTAGTTAGTAGATCGGTGTAAAAAAAGGCCTGCCGCCACAGCTGGAAAAAATCCTAGAGGAAACACTGAGATATATATATATATATATATAGTTGGTTCATACTACATTGTACTTTCAGCATCACCTTTGCTTGAAATGACACGACCTAATCCCATTTAAATGAAATAATCTGCTACTCGCGGGCAGGTTAGAGCTACCAGACCTGTTGCTGTGACACCAACTGTTGAAGTTTTGAAGAAAGAAACTGTCCTGTCAAATCATCAATAACTAAATCCAGCTAAGTGAGTAATTCACATATGAAGAACACCCCAAAAACACACACACAAATACATGATTATAAATACACACACACAAATTAATATAAAACACACAGATAAAAACACATGCATACATGCATATATATATATATATAAATATAAAACCCAGATTAAAAACAGTTAAACATACACACACAAATATATAAACAGATAAACCCATTCACACTTTCTTTCTCTCAGACAAATATACTGAGCACACACACACCAGGTAAAAACAATATTAAAATCTCTCAGACCTTAAAGATGGTGTTCTCCTCCTCCTGCTGCGGTGTGTGTCGTGTTGCATGTTTCCAGGGGATCTGGAAGCGTTTGGCGTCTCTGTCCAGCCAGGTCAGCCCAGGAAATGTGGCATTGTCCACCTGAGAGACCAGCCAGGGCTTCAGACGCACACGGCGCGGATGAGACGACATCACACCGACTGTACACACACACCTCATCATGACTTTAGAATTTTGTTTTTATATTTGCCATGAATTTTACAATTTTAACATAACTCAAATTTGCCTAAAAAATCTAATTAAATAAAGCAATTAATAAAAGTGGATAAATACATTTAGTCCTTTTGGAAAGAATTTTAATTATTATAACAATTTTAATAGTTTATATTAAAATACAAATTACAAAACATGACAACATTCTATAGAGGATATAAATAATCCAAAAAAAACCCACAAAAGGTTTAACAGAAACGTATAAATATTTAATAATAATAGAAATAAGAATAGAAGATAAAACTAATCTAAAGCTAATCCCTGAGACCTATCAAAACTAGCAATATTTTAGAAAAGATTGACAGTTAAAATAGTTACATAATAAATTACTTATTTTTTATGATAATAGATTACTTTTAATATTGTTTTTAATTATATTAAAGTGACTTAAAAAATGTCAAATGTTTATTTTGGTTTTTATTTATTTTTTTTAACAAATGTTACGTTTTCATTTTATTAAAAACAACTTGACAAATTAACAATACATTCTTTCATGCATATTTCATGCAACATCTGTTAATAATCATAATGACCTTCAGTAGAGCATTAAAAATAGAATTAAACCGAGTCTAAAAATATATATTGATTTTGCTCATCTAAAGTAAACTTACCATGGCTTGTCTGAATAACGATTATTGCTTTTTATCATAAACGTTATATATTATTATAACAAAATAAACAAACTGAGACTACAACCGCTTTAACATTTTAAATGTGCAAATATTGCATTAATTAATTAAAATATGTTAACAATATCAGCTGAAACTGCAACTTTATTGAACATATCTTAAGTTTCAATTGATTATAAACAACTTGACTGAACATACAAGACAGAAAAAGCTCATATATTGTCAAAAACATTAATCCAATGCATAATTTGACAAGAAAAGCCAAATAATACTGTAAATAAAGAGCCGCTGACTTTGATATTTGATTCCCAAGCAAGAAAATATCCTTGTCGTCGATTAAAACGCTGAAATTCACATTACAGCGATTTATATTGCTGGAATGCGTGTAAAAGACTGTAAACATCAACTATAAACGCGATATTAATATTAATGAGTCTCACCTGAGTGTTTCAGGAAGCGCTTGCGTCAAAGCAGGAAAAAACAGCAATCCTGAGGCCTTTGCCGCCAAAACGAACGGTTTTCTTATGATTAACGTGTTTAATGTCGGTGTGTTTCGAGCACAGGTGAGGTAAAAGACTCGCAGAATATCCGTGTGTCCGTGTGAAACTGTGTGAACTGAGTTTCATGTGTGTCTGAATCTCTGCTCGAGAGTTTCACCCTCCGCCGAAACTCAGGTACAGCGGTGACGTCACGGGCATTTCTCTGAATCACGCGCACACAAACAAGCACGGGCGCGCGCACTCGTGGGCTTCAAGTTCAGTATTTTTTTTTTTTTTACCAATTTTATTCAGTTTAATGAGGTCATGCCACACATTCATGTTCCTTTACGCAAGTTAATTATAATGACTGCAGGCTTAATTAAACTATCTTTTTAATGAAACAAACTAACCGTTTATAAACAAAAATGTAAAAAATGTTTTTTATTTCATTGTTAGAAGGTATAAGTTAATTATTTTATTCTTGTTTTAGTAGACAGCAGTGTTAACTAAAGACAAAACTGTTAAAAAAAAAAAAAAAAAATATATATATATATATATATATATATATATATATATATATATATATATATATTGAAAAGTGTAATTAAACAAAATACAATAATTATAAATAAACTTAATAAAAAAACTTTTAAATTATACACATTAAAATAACTTATATATATATATATATATATATATATATATATATATATATATATATATATATATATATATATATAGCATGAAAACTTTAAAAACAAAAGTTAGAAATTGACACTAGCTGAAATGAATGCTAAAATTACTAAAGTAAAACTACAATAAAATGGAAAAATTTGTATTTGTATTTTTGTTATTATTATTTACATTTTCTATAAATATGATGGTTTAATTTAGCAGTTTTTCTATGGCTAATTTCTGAGATCCTCTAATACGCCCTATGCACCTGAAGGCCTTCTATAAACAACCCAGTGACCTAAACACACACATTCCTTAAAACACATTATATTTACACCTCACAACTGAATATACATATATACATATATATATATATATATATATATATATATATATATATATATATATATATATATGTGTGTGTGTGTATATATATATATATATATATATATATATATATATATATATATATATATATATATGTGTATATATATATATATATATATATATATATATATATATATATATATATATATATATATATATATATATATATATATATATGCACTTTAAACATTAGTAAACTCTATAATGTATTTATTTGATTTTGAACATTCTGTAGATTTTTATTATTTAATAATAATTACCCCCTGGCAATTTTTTTGTACTGTTAAAATGTTGCATGCTGTTCTTTAAATAGAAAAGAAAATAACAAAACTGTTAGATAAAAAAATCCGATAAGAGCTTAAATCTGAGCCGCATCATTGCTCGTCAATGTTAAACTACTTGAAACTTGACCAATCAAATTAAAGTAGGCGGGCTTGAAGATGACAGAGCGCCTACAGCGCAGCGCTCGATTTAACGGTCAAAAAAGTGAGATGTAAGTTGTAACCACAAACTAAAATGTCATATTTGACAGTTGTTTTTAGACAGACATGTTAAACGACTGCCAGAAATAATTAGGTAAGTAATAAACTTCTGTCAAACTGCAATAGTTAAAATTTAAAAAGGAAAAGTATTGAAATATATTGCTCTGTCCGTGAGGATTACAGTGAGCTCGCGGAATTGAGTTATTTTACTATGTAAACCAGATTAATACTATTATATTTTGGATCAGGAATCAGTTATTTGATTAATATACGGCTATGTAAGTGCTAATGCCCACAGCATTGTTTTTGTTGTCCAATTTTTGGCGTTAAACATCTTTAAACGTCCCAGGGTTTCTTAAGTCTCCAAATACCCCTAATAAGCTCAACTTTAGGACTTCCGTTAGTGATGGTGAAATGAAGCTTTCCGAAGCACCAAAGCTTTCCCTTTAAGTGTATCGTAAAAAGGTTCATTACTCCAAGCTTTCAAAAGCAGCACACAATACCGACATCTTGTGGTGAAATGGTGAACATGTTGCATGCCTCAAAGGACCGATTGCAATAAGTATAATTAAGAAATATATGTATAGTTTTTAACGTTTCATGAATTAAATAAATTTCTGCTTTCTAAAAAATAAATACATGACAATAATAATTATTAAATAAAAAATTATGTGTGGATGATGAATTTATGGAACAAATGGAACGACTGTGACAAGTGAAGATAGAAGCAGACTATGAATCTGCTTTGATCAATAAATGAAGCCTTATTTATATAAACTTCAGCCTTAGTCCGAAACCTATGAGTTTGGCAAGGCTTGTGTAGGCATATAATCAAATAAAAAGCACATTGTTGAATAGTAAAGTGTTTGTGAACTGGGAGTTGAGTGCTTGTGAACTGGTGAGCAGACATTTTATTGTCGTAAATACAAGAAATTTAAGATTTTTATTAAGGAACTAAGTCTATTTCTTTTTTTATTTACTACTTCCCCTGCCTTTGAAAATATTCTCTCACATGGGACTGATGATGAGGGAGTGCATAAAAATTCCAGGGCAAGTAAATGGAGGTGTGGATAGACACCCTTTTGGGTAGGCCAGAAATGCAGGGGATCTTCTGTGCGGGGGATATTTGGGTCACTGTGGTACTGTTGAACTTCAACAATGGAATCTACAGTCGCAATTTTCATTTTCCTAGTTTCTACAATGTGACTGTCCGGCAGATCCCACAGACCTATAGATAAAATAATACAAATACAATGTTTAATGGAACTGAATGTAAATCTCTGCAACAGCCACACACTCTATAACCCCTGAGTGTACTGCATCACTTGTGGCTCCTGTTGTCTCTGGGTGCGATGAGGGGATTTGAGAGGACGTGGATGTTGTGTTTTCAGATGCTCTAATCATTGCTGCACATTTTGATGAGAGGCGTCTCACAGCATTCTGTGCATTTAGAGTGGCAAGGGTCATAACGCTCATGGTCTCATATGTAGACATCCTCTCCGAAAGAAGTCTCAAGAGGTTATGTTGCACAACTGTTATGCAGTCTCGTCCTGAACATTTGAGGTCTTGGAGGTGATTGACCTTTGAGCCTGACTCTCTCTTCTCCTCTGACAATTCAATGGATGCCTCATTGACGTGACACATCACACAAAGACATTCATTTATTGTTTGGTACTGTTCTGCAGTCAAAGGTGTGAGGTTGGTCTTTAAAGTTGCTAGAGCAGCACCTACCGGCTCCAGCATGGCATAGGTGATGTACCAACGTGTTTCCACCTCCTGAATTAAATTAAGGCTTGGTTTACCCATCTGATTTTGTAGCATCAATAGTCTTTCTCGTGCTGTTGTGCTTCTCTTAAAATGAGCCACAATCTTTCGTGCATTTTCACGAATATCCTCTAATCCTGGTGTTTGCTCTATTGCCTTCTTAACAACCAGATTTAGAGCATGTGCTATGCAGTTTGTGTGGCGCAATTTCAGTTTGGTTGCACATGCAATCATGTTTGCAGCAGCATCAGTTAACAGACATCTAAATTTATGTTGAATGCCCCACTCCTCCATCAAAGCTGACTTCACCTCAGCTATATTTTCTGAAGTGTGAGCATTGGAAAATTTTACCACTCCCAGTAAAACTGTGGACATCTGATCACTGTCAATTTATAAAATGACATATCACGGCGAGATCAGATGTAAGGCTTACAACTCTGGCCTTTTTCACCTCTTCTTTTGCCTTCTCTTTGGCCTCTTGTATTTTTCCTGCACCATTTTGTTTAGTGTCTGGCGTGATGAAAGATTGTAGGTGGGATCCAACATTCCTACAAACTCATTAAAACCAGTGTCTTCGACAATAGAAAATGGCTGCTAATCTTTAACAGCCATGTTGACTGAGGGCCTGTCAATCATCTGTTTTCTGGTCCCTGTAATGCAATAAAGTGCTTAAACTTGTGTAATACATAAGTACGCACAATTGAAGATATCTCATTGTAAAGACAGCAACTGACAAAAATAAATAAATGAAATGACTGATTGTAATGATAAACAAAACTACTGATTCAATGTGATTTACCTTGGTTGCTAGTAGCTGGTCCATTTCCAGGAGACGTGTGTGCATGTTTAGCTCTAAAATGTCTCAACATTGAGGATGTGTTATTATTGTAGGAAAGCTGCTGAGAACAAATGAGACACTCAACCTGCAGAAGTAAACATATAATGATTGTCAAAGAGTAGACAAAGCTTTATATTTAGTTTTTATAAATATTATTATTCTTTTTTATAATTGTTTTATTTTAAAATAACATTAAAATCACAACAATGCATCATCATTACTATTATTATACGCTTACTTCATTTGTTGAGACCAGATGAAAATGCTGCCAGACTTCTGAACGGCCTCTTTTCGTGGCTGGTTCCATGTTGAAAATTCGAGAGCTCACTACAGACTTCTCTACGTCACTAGTGACTGCCGATTTGCAAAACCCGAAACCTGCTCAACGGATTCGCGTTACTTTTGAACCATGAAACGAAACAGCCACGTGATTGTTGGCCTAAACGAAGCTTCGGATGTCACTTATCACGTGGTTATGGCAAAACGAATCAAGCTTCGGCACACTGCTTTGTTACGAGGTGTGTCGTTTTTTTCGAACGTCACATCACTAACTTCCGCTGCTATTGTAAAACCATGTACAGCCCACTGTCATGCCAGTATGTGAGTACAAGTCGGTTAATTGACTCGGTTGGCTGAACAACGCAAGGACACCTAAACCAAAATTGCCTTTGTGTACTTCGATGTTTTAAACAACAAATTTTAAACAACAAAACCACAAGTGTTGATCATGGCTGTTTCTCAATACCAAGTACGCAAAGTTGCATCCTTGGAAGTTCAGACTTGCAAAGTTCAGACTTGGAAGAATGAACTACCGAGGACGCAAAGGTACTTCTTCAAATGGAACGGCAATGTACTTTATAATGTCACTTACCTCACCATGGATTCATCGGTTTCACTGTAAATCAACAATAAAATGATATAATTATATAAATCACAGCCTTATAATTACTATTATATTAATATTATAAATCTATATTTTTGATTTAAGAAAATATAAACGTAAATAACCATAAATGTGAAATGAAATGGGTTATTATACACAGACTCAAGTCTTTGAGTATCAGATTTAATAAACTACAATGGACATTATACAAGTATAAAGTACAAGATGTGAATAATAGGAAATAAAGATAACGTTAGGCAATTTGGTAAACAAAGACAAACGGTGTACAACACGGTAACATAATTACAGACAATTATAAAACATAACAAAATAACACTGCCAAAATTATACACCTGAGAACAAGTAATAGATTTGAAAAGGACCAAAGACTGTCCGTTAGATATGCACAAGATGTATTAAATATCATGTTTTAACTACAAGGAAGAGATGAGATCCAGCGGTACATCCGTGATGGACTGGCCGATGTAGAGCTGCTCTCGGCGGGGGAGGTGATGACGAAGCTCCTGCTGACAGACTGGGGGTCAGAGTCCGCATAAGCTGAGGCACATCGTCAAAGATGCGCTATCTTTATAAACAAACTGCCAATTGGAGTTTAAAACAACCACATTCTCGCCTGAAAAACTCTTAAAATTGTATTTTGTGACACAACAGAGGAGTATTTTTAAAACTGTGCGGGTTTTCTCCTCCGCCATTTGCTTTCACTAGTTACGCTGCAATGCATTCTGGGATACCTGTGCTTCGCAAGTTCGCACAAGTCACCTCTCTATGCATCCTTGGCAAAAGGGGCAGAGCAAGTACACATCCGGGAATTTTATCTGTACTTGGCAAGATGTGAACTTTGAATTGGAATAGTACTTCGGCGACGGTTCATGACGTTTCACGAGGACACAAGAACGCAAGTACAGACAAGAACGCATATTGAGAAACAACCCATAAGTTATATATAGTTGCAACTCTAAATCTCATCAGTTTTCATGCAATTAGCATACACTGAACGCTTTGCATATGTCTGTGTTTTTTATTGAAATATGAGTTTTAAATAAAGATACTGAGTTGCATCCGCAGAAGCAGCATCATTAGTTTGCTAATTTTTAAAAAAGTAGGACCGAGATGAAATACACAATTTAAAGATTTATACTTAATGTGTACATTTTGTCTGATTTTCTTTCAGCCCCTGCCGGGCGTTGCACAGCAGTTCTCAGCTATCAGCGTTTTTATTTCAAGAGTTCCCACTTAGATATGCTTGGCGTATGAAGCAGGTTTGGCATGCTGTCCCGGGAGAGAACCCTGAGCTCGGAGATATTTGAGCCCAGGGCTCCCGCCCGGTCGATAAGCATATCAGGAGATCTGAGATCAGTTAGGTCTCGAGAGCTCCCCCTTTAGAAAAGGGAGGAAAAGGGAGGAGATGGGGTGGAAGGGGGGATTCTTCCAAATGAAGATATAAACAGTAGGGAGAAAATGATCCATTTATAGTAAACTAGGATCACTCTGATTGGATTATTACTGATTACAGATGAGCGGCCAGATGTGCTCAATCATATCACGTGCTCCTCTCGAAATTAGTTTATGAAACTTCACTTCAATTTCAGTTCAAGCTATTGTTCCGCAATGGCGTCGAGTTCAGGTAAGAAACTAAATTAATAGGCTACAAATATACGCAGAAACATTTACTCAATTATCTATGACACATTTATATGTAACGGTAGACTATAAATAGTGGTTTAAGTTAGAAAAATTATATTTTACGTTTATTTTAGACGCTTAAAATCCAGGAAGAGGCCCATATGAAAACGAGTTTGAAATTTGATATACTCACTGCACTCACCTGTCCATCTTTAGCCCTCGTGAAATGTAATGTGCCCGGTCAAACATCAATGACCTTTAAATAATCGCTTCATCTTGTTATACTACATCTACATTTCTGTTTACATAATAGATTCACTCTTTTCAGGAATATTATATGTAAGTGGTACTGATGGGAGAGAGAGTATTGAATGTATTGCCTTATTAGCTTCTCTGACTGTTTCATGGCAAGAACCAGACCAAATTTACATTTTATAAATATCGCTTTTCTATAATTATAAAAAATATATAACACTAAAGACATCAACAGCAACAAATACATAAGATAGGTTTGCGTTTGATAATAATTTGACCACTTTTAAAAGATTGGCTTTTGTATAATAGCACTGTTTGTATTTGTGTTGTTCGGGTTAGGTAAATAAAGCTCTGGTGACTGGAATTGGATCTTTATTATTGGGACAGGCTTTTTTTAATTAAGCTTTTATTAAAAGGGTGGTGTTTGCATTTAATCGTTTTAAGATAATAGTTCTGTAACCTTACGATTTTGAACTTACTGTGTACTTTCTGGTGACTGCAACACAAATAAATAAATACAGTGATTCATTCACTCAAATTGTGCTGCTATTCCTCTTTCAATGATATTCTGAATAGTAATGAATCGGTTTTTTTTACAAAACATTTACAATACTTACATACTGATCTGTTATCATTTTGTTTGAAAAGGTGTTCTTCACAAAATAACCTACTTGAACATGAGCACTACGAAGCCAAATGCACAAACGTAATAGTAGTTATACACAACATCATCTTAAGTCTCTAAGTTAAAGATAAAACTTACAAATAAAAGTTGCTCGGTAAATATTCGTTACTTGATTGACATCCGTAACCATTAATGCACAGTCAGCCTGTATAAGGCACAGTTAGCCTAATATGAATAAATTAAAAACAGAATAGCTACTCGCTAGTATATTGACAAAATGCCCAGACTTTTCTTCAAATTATGTACTATTTTGCCTTAAATAATTATACGTACATTACGTAAACCTTAATTAATCGCACCTGAGGATTTCAGGAAGTCACAGAGCGTCCTTAGAGGACTTTACCGATCTTGAGAGGACTTTACCGCCAAAACGAGCAGCTTTCCTGGTGTGTATTTCCGGGAATTTCGGTCGTAACTCAAATCCTTCGCTTCCAGATTCACCGCGTGCCCGTGTAAAACTGTGTAAAACGAGTTTTATTTGTTTGAATCTCTGTCGAAACTCTGGTAAAGCGGTAAATACTGAACGTCACGGGCACTGATTCTCCTCACAACCACGGGAGCGCGCACGTACACTACACATGCGCTAATTCCAATGTGACGCTATTTAGTCTTTAGTTTAATGCTATTGAGGTTTATTTCTTTATTTAAATAAGTGATTTCTGCTGACATATTAACATTCTAACAATAAAACTAGCAAATATATTTATTTAGCGTTTTTTATAAAATGTAAAATTCAACAAACATATGGTCAATATTATATGAATTCAGTAATTCAAAATGTATTAAAAATAATGAAATAAGGTTTATTTTAATTGAGTAGATGCTTTTATTTTTAATTTAATCAAATATTAAATTCAAGGGGATACTTTAAATGTTACTAACAGTGCCATTATTAACCAATGAAATCAAAATCTTAAATAACACATTTAAAACACTTTAAAACCTTAAAAATAAATAAATAAATAAAAATGGAAACAAAAATTAAAGCCAAAATTTAGTTGATTTAAAGAAAGCTATTAAACTATAAAATTGCTGAATTAACATTATCATATAATTTTAAAATTAACAATAATAAAATACTGTAAATGTATATAAATATTACCTAAATAACATTGATCAATGGTGTCTTTTCATGCACAATATCATTAGTTTCATCTGTATGTCTGTGTTTTATATCAAATATTAATTTAGTCACAAATATTTGGCACTAAAATAACAATTACATTCACTTTCAGTTCAATAATTCACTTTAAAACTCTTTCATGTTTTATTTTGAAAAGAGAACACAAGTGCAAAATAACAGTAGCATTATAAATGTCCCCTACAATATCATTTTACACAAATAACACATTATTCCCCTGATATGCATCACAGTACTTAAGATATTGTATATTTTAAGAGAAAGCAACATGTATAAGTGCACTTAAAAACATTTTATCTAGATTCATTCGTGAAAATCCCTAATGCATACAGCGGGATAATGGGAGAATAATCAGCTGCTGTTCTGGAATTCACTCAAATAAAACACTCTTAAAGGGACTACCATAGTATTTGTTTTTCCTACTATGCAAGAAAGTAGCTGCAGTTTCCAACATTCCTTAGCATATTTTAATTTGTGTTCATAAAACTTGTGAAGTTTTAAAACCTCTCAAGGGTGAATAAATGATCAATAAATGAAGAGTTTCCTTCTAAAATTAGCATTTTTCTCAGACTCTTGTGTGTAATTTAGTCATTCCACTTTTATGGCAATACATGGAGTATTTTAATTGCCTTTAAAGAAAAGCGAGGTAACTTTAAAGACATGTAAACGGGAACCTAATAAAAATGCTTATTTTAGATGAAATATTTACATGGCACTTAAAAGCTTATGCATTAGAATTTTTGGTGAACATGGTGAACTGTCCCTTTAAGAGTATATTTCATATGTTGATTTTTAGGTGTACTGTCCCTTTAAGAGTGTATTTCAGATGTTGACATTTAGGTATACTGTCCCTTTAAGAGTGTATCTCAAAACTTAATTTTTAGGAGTACTGTTCCTTTAAGAGTGTATTTCAGATGTTGATTTTTAGGTGTACTCTCCCTTTAAGAGTGCATTTCAGATGTTGATCTTTAGATGTACTGTCCCTTTAAGAGTGTATCTCAAAACTTAATTTTTAGATGTACTGTCCCTTTAAGAGTGTATCTCAAAACTTAATTTTTAGATGTACTGTCCCTTTAAGAGTGTATCTCAAAACTTAATTTTTAGATGTACTGTCCCTTTAGGAGTGTATTTCAGATGTTGATTTTTAGATGTACTGTCCCTTTAGGAGTGTATTTCAGATGTTGATTTTTAGATGTACTGTCCCTTTAAGAGTGTATCTCAAAACTTATTTTTTAGATGTACTGTACCTTTAAGAATATATTTCAGATGTACTGTCCCTTTAAGAGTGTATTTCAGATGTTGATCTTTAGATGTACTGTCCCTTTAGGAGTGTATTTCAGATGTTGATTTTAGGTGTACTGTCCCTTTAAGAATATATTTCAGATGTTGATCTTTAGATGTACTGTCCCTTTAAGAGTGTATTTCAGATGTTGATTTTTAGGTGTACTGTCACTTTAAGAGTGTATCTCAAAACTTATTTTTTAGATGTACTGTACCTTTAAGAATATATTTCAGATGTACTGTCCCTTTAAGAGTGTATTTCAGATGTTGATCTTTAGATGTACTGTCCCTTTAAGAGTGTATTTCAGATGTTGATCTTTAGATGTACTGTCCCTTTAAGAGTGTATTTCAGATGTTGATCTTTAGATGTACTGTCCCTTTAAGAATATATTTCAGATGTTGATCTTTAGGTGTACTGTCCCTTTAAGAATATATTTCAGATGTTGATCTTTAGGTGTACTGTCCCTTTAAGAATATATTTCAGATGTTGATCTTTAGATCTACTGTCCCTTTAAGAGTGTATCTCAAAACTTATTTTTTAGATGTACTGTACCTTTAAGAATATATTTCAGATGTACTGTCCCTTTAAGAGTGTATTTCAGATGTTGATCTTTAGATGTACTGTCCCTTTAAGAGTGTATCTTAAAACTTAATTTTTAGATGTACTGTCCCTTTAGGAGTGTATTTCAGATGTTGATTTTTAGGTGTACTGTCCCTTTAAGAATATATTTGAGTTGTTGATTTTTAGGTGTACTGTCCCTTTAAGAGTGTATCTCAAAACTTAATTTCAGATGTACTGTCCCTTTAAGAGTGTATTTCAGATGTTGATTTATAGGTGTTCTGTCCCTTTAAGAATATATTTGAGTTGTTGATCTTTAGATGTACTGTCCCTTTAAGTGTATATTTCAGATGTGCTGAGGGTTTCAGTCTCTTCCCTCCGCTGTATTAAAGTTCAGCTTTAACAAGAGAAACTCAGCAGGAGAATCGAGGCGAAACAGCATAACAACATCATCTTCATCTTCATCTTCTTCATGATGCTGTGGGCTGATCTGGAATCAGTGCTGCTCCTCCTTTATCTTTACCATCTTCATCACCATCTCCTTCATCTGTAAGCTGTGTGCTGGTCTGGTGCCGCTCCTTCATCATCATCATCATCATCATCATCATCATCATCATCATAATCATCATCATCTGAATGCTGTGTGCTGGTCTGGGGTCAGTGCGGCTCCTGCTCACAGTGGATCTCGCTGTAGATTTTGTTGACGATGTGTGTGAGATCCAGACTCTGAGTCAGCATGGTGGAGAGATACTCGTCTGCCTGAATGCCCTCCATAAACTCCTCCATAGTCAACACTCCTGCACACACACACACACACACACACACACACACACACACACACACACACACACACACACACACACACACACACACACACACACATTTATAGTTAACACCCCTAAACACACACACAGAGAGTCTACTTTGGCACACTTATAAGGTAAGTAAATTCTCTAAAATATAATGACATTCACACACCTCTGCTTGTCTTTGTCTGCATATTATCTTGAACCCAAAATAACCCACAGTGCAGGAGGTCTCTCTTTAAAGCATTATCCCTCACTCAACTAAGTGCAGTAAGTTGGTTATTCAACCAAAGAGTGTATATTAAATATTAGCTCAATATTGAAAGTGAAACCGCGGATCTACACTGAAATGTTTTTTTCTTGGTAAAATTCGTTCATTTTCCTTCAGCTTAGTCCCTTTATTCATCAGAGGTCACCACAGCGGAATGAACCACCAACTATTCCAGTGTATGTTTTACACAGCGGATGTTTCACTCAGTACTGGGAAACACCCATACACACTCATTCACACACACACACACTCGTACACTACAGCCAGTTTAGTTGATCAGTTCCCCTATAGCGCATGTGTTTGGACTGTGGGGGAAACCGGAGCACCCAGAGGAAACCCACACCAACAGGGGGAGAACATGCAAACTCCACATAGAAGCGCCAACTGGCCCAGCCTTGCTGTGAGGAGACGGTGCTAACCACTGAGCCACCATGTCGGCTTTTGCAAACAATTTATTTGGGCTGAATTTAAGCAAACAGATCACAGTTACTGCTGTTCAACATTATTCGTTTGTCAGATAAATTGTTAGCAGCTACTTACCTTAAATACATGAGTAAACCCAGTGAATCCTGTTTTTCAGTGTATAAAGTATTACAGCAATGACAGTTTCCTCAGTTTCTTTGGTGCATTTCTCACAGCACTGTTTACATTTGCACATCAGAGCAGCAGTTTCTCATTCCTTCCAACAAACTGTGAATGCTTTTGGACATGCATCAATCGCTTTCATACAACTCTCTGCTGTTTATAACATTATCATTTGCTTATGTCAGATCAGTCAAAGTTAACTAAACTTGTGAACACTGAATAGTCAGTCCATATGAAACTAATAGTCCTCATTTCATTACTGGAGTCGGTACATACTCAAATGTTGAACTAGCTGTCAAAATCTGTCAAGCTGATTTATAAAAAATCTTTAAATCTTTTTTTTCTTCCTGAAAATGTCTTCTAAATTGAGCAATTTATGACTGATTTACAGGCCTGTGTGTGTTGTAGGTTCAGCTCCAGTATGTACTGCAGTATTGTCTACAGTTGTGCACAGCTCTACTCAAAGGAAGTGTATGTTTGATGTAAATAAGGGTGTTTATACTTTTGCACAATGCTGTGAATACATTACAATTGCACAGAGCAGATGCAGTAAACATGTGAAACACACATATTCAGTGTCTTGTACTCAGATACCGCACTAAATGCAGTGATGTCTAACCTTACTGTAGTCTTCAAATGGCTGTGCTAATAGTATACAGTGCTGTCTTGAGCATTTTCAGGACGTGTCACCATAATCTGACTTTTTGCATTGGAAAAAAATGTACAGTCTTGTTCATGAACAATAGTGTCAGGACTTTTCATCTTGAAGACACCGACACTTTCATTGACATCAACACTTGCATTAGAGGAATGAGCTCTCCATTTTGAGCAGGTGACACACTTCTGCAGGTTATCAGCTAGGTTTTGGAGTTTGCACTAATTGTTTTGAGAAATGCATCAACTGTTGTGCAAATGTAAACAGTGTTGTGAGAAATGCACCAAAGCCACTGAGGAAAACTGTAATATTGTTATACTATGCTGTAATGATATTTTCCTCCAACCTATCAATGTATACGTTTTTGCAGTGTAATAACAATGTGTGCATCCTTTCACACTGGCCAGTGCATGTTTTGTTTGTTACTGCAAAATAAACACTTTTTTTTGCTGTTATTGCATTACGTACATGTCTAATATCTTTACCTCCAGGTAATTATACACTTGCAAATTATAGATAGACATGCATATAAGATAGATTGATGGATGGATGGATGGATGGATGGATGGATGGATGGATGGATGGATGGATGGATGGATGGATGGATGGATGGATGGATGGATGGATGGATGGATGGATGGATGGATGGATGGATGGATGGATGGATGGATGGATAGATAGATAGATAGATAGATAGATAGATAGATAGATAGATAGGTAGATAGACAGATAGACAGACAGACAGGCAGATAGATAGATAGATAGATAGATAGATAGATAGATAGATAGATAGATAGATAGATAGATAGATAGATAGATAGATAGATAGATAGATAGATAGACATGCATATATGGATGGATGGATGGATGGATGGATGGATGGATGGATAGATAGATAGATAGATAGAAGTGCATATAGATAGATAGACAGACAGACAGACAGACAGGCAGATAGATAGATAGATAGATAGATAGATAGATAGATAGATAGATAGATAGATAGATAGATAGATAGATAGATAGATGAATAGATAGATAGATAGATAGATAGATAGATAGATAGATAGATAGATAGATAGATAGATAGATAGATAGATGAATAGATAGATAGATAGATAGATAGATAGATAGATAGATAGATAGATAGATAGATAGATAGATAGATAGATAGATAGATAGATAGATAGATAGATAGATAGATAGATGAATAGATAGATAGATAGATAGACTGATAGATAGATAGATGAATAGATAGATAGATAGATAGATAGATAGATAGATAGATAGATAGATAGATAGATAGATAGATAGATAGATAGATAGATAGATAGACTGATAGATAGATAGATGAATAGATAGATAGATAGATAGATAGATAGATAGATAGATAGATAGATAGATAGATAGATAGATAGATAGATAGATAGATAGACAGATAGATTACCGTCTCCGTTGAGATCGATCTTGTCAAACACCATGTTAGTAAACTCTTCTGCTGAAACCTCCTGCTCGACTCCACTGATCGCTCGAATGGCCTGAAGCAGAAAAACAGACACAGATGAGAACCTGAGAGGGTCAATGTGTGTTTCTCCTGACGTCACGGACGATCCTCTTACAGACTCTCACAATAAGATGATTTTCAGCAATATGTCACTCTCTGGGCAGATGGAGGGTGTTAAGGGGTTAATCTGTGATGGGACACACCTGCAGGTGGTGCTAAAGAGCATCAGGAAAGTCACATGATCGACTGGGACCAGTTGTTCAAAACGTTTAATCTGGATTAGGATGATCTGGATTTGTGAATGCCTTGTTTTGCTGTGCAGGATCAGGAAATCCAGACACTTTTGTGCCAGTTTTTTAATCCAGAATTGTATTAGATTAGCCTGATCCACAAATACAATTTCCAGATCTGGATTATCAGTGCTGTAAATCGGATCATGTAATCACATTTTCTGCTGATACACTGTATAAAATTAGCTGCTGCCTGTTTTTTTTAACTAAATAAATTTGCCTTAAGATCTAAAATGTAAAAACTAAATAACAAATAAAATAAATATTTTTTAATTAGCAACTCTTTTTACCCTGTATCCAAGTCAATGTTGGCTCCTAAATGTGTTTTTAACTTTAAGATGCAATAAAACAATACAAACATCCTCTAAATATTTCTATTTCATTTCAACATTCAGCTTGTTCATCAGTACAAACAAATATATCCTCCATTACATGAAAATAAACTGGAATATTCTATTCAGTTCATGAAGAGGCTAACATGTATACAACAATAACAGATTCAGCAAATTTCACAGTATTTAACTGTAATATGAACTTTGTTTCAGTGTTACTGTATTTTAAAGCTGCATTGTAAAAACTGCTGTATTTATTACAGATATGATATACAATGCTGTAAATACATAAACAGCTAGATAAATGGTACTTGTAATAGTAAATGCAGTATTTTTGCTGGAATTGATGACGTTACTGGCGAACAGCTGCCAGTAAGTTACTGTAGATCCTACGGAAAACTTTTAACAGTGTATACAGATGAAGTCAGAATTATTAGCCCCCCTGTTTATTTTTTTCCCCAATTTCTGTTTAACAGAGCAGATTTCTCCAACACATTTCTAATCATAATATCTTTAATAACTCATCTCTAATAACTGATTTATTTTCTCTTTGTCATGATGACAGTAAATAATATTAGACTAGATATTCTTCAAGACACTTCTATACAGCTTAAAGTGACATTTAAAGGCTTCACTAGGTTAATTAGGTTAACTAGGCAGGTTAGAGTAATTAGGCAAGTTATTGTATAATGATGGTTTGTTCTGTAGACTATCGAGAAAAAATATAGCTTAAATATCTAATAATATTGACCTTAAAATGGTGTTCAAAAAATAAAAACTGCTTTTATTCTAGCCGAAATAAAACAAATAAGACTTTCTCCAGAAGAAAAAATATTATCAGACATACTGTGAACATTTCCTGAATCTGTTCAACATCATTTGGGAAATATTTAAAAAAGAAATAATTCAAAGGCGGCTAATAATTCTGACTTTATCTGAATATTGATTGATATAATTTACATAATTTTCTTCTGCTGAAATCAAAATTATTGTTGTTTTTAAAACAAAATTATCCGCTTTTACTGTAAACAATTTACAGTGTGATTTTAGTTTAGAGGATTTCATTTAGATCGAAAGCCAGATTGGATTTTGTCATTTAATCACAATTCTGAATCCAATCCAATCTGATCAAATAAACATCTGAATATGAAATACCTTAACAATCAGCAGCAGCTCCTCGCGGTCGATGCAGCCGCTGCCGTCCACATCGTAGAGTTTAAAATACCAGCGCAGTTTCTGCTGAACGCCACCTTTCAGGACCAGACTCAGAGCCGCCACATACTCCATGAAATCAATACAGCCATCCTGAACACATCAACACAAAACATTCATTAACACCTTGTGTGCTGTTCAGATTGACTCCCCTTTGGGTATGTTGGGGACTGTTTTTGACCCATTGACTTCCATTATAATCACATTTATTGATTGTAAAGCCATGGCAGCAGATAATCATGCAGTCTTGATTGCTGGTTGTTTTCCCTGTTGGGATTAAGAGGCACAATGTGCCATTTATACTGTTGATCATAAGATGTCAGCATTAACTCTTTAGACAGGCCTGTGCTGAAGAGTTTCTGGCTTTATATGGAGTAAAACAGCAGATTTTTGGCACTGTAACTGATGATCAACAGTATAAATGGCACATTGTGCCTCTTAATCCCAACAGAGAAAATAACCAGCAATCAAGAATGCATGATTATCTGCTGTCATGGCTTTACAATCAATAAATGTGATTATAATGGAAGTCAATGGGTCAAAAACAGCCCCCAACATAATGAAAGGGGAGTCAATTTGCCGACAGTGTAGAGTTGAGTTTCTGAAAAAATTCAAAGCATTTTCCCAAAATATGTGTCAAAATAAGATTTGTCAGCAAAAATGATCCCATTTGCTGAAACACAGAGACATTTGAGGCCAAATTAAGACTCAAAATCAGCCCAGAGTGGACGAAAACGACCCAACAGCACACAAACATCCTCACTATATCCTCAATATAATATAGTTTGTCTGTATACAGTAAGTGGTGCTCAGCTACTCCTGCTCGCTTGGTATTATGTTTGTTTGTTGATGTTTCAGTGTCTAAATCCAGTGCACAGGAATAGAGCAGCTGAGATTAGAAAGTTCAGTGTGTTTAAACATGATTAGAGCGAATTTACAAGGCCACGCCCACTCGCTCATACCACCCCGCCCCCTCCTGCTCAGCAACTTCAGGAGATCTTATTATAAGCAGCTTCACCCTGATACCACATCAATCTTAGAAGATGTTTATAATAATACTTAAATACACTCAAATGATTTTGGCTGCTTGTTCAAAGTACTTATGCCTCATTTCCACTGAGTGGTACGGTACGGTTCGGTACAGGCGGATCTGGAACCCCTGAAATCTGATCCAGCGCCTCATTTTACAGACCCCCCACCTCACACACACCACCCCTCCGCTCTTCACTTTCTTCCGCGACTCCCCAATCCCAACGTAATTGTTTTATGTTCAATCCACATCATTTTGTAAAAACTTATAAGTTTACTTAATTCCTTCATGTTGTCCCAATACAAATCGAATGTGTGGAACCCAGCGTTTATTCCAGAGTATCTTAAACTTGTATTAAAAGCTTAATAAAAGCTTTGAAGAGCAGTTAAGACCATTCATTGTTATTATTATTAACTGAGAATAAATTTACGGGTGTTTAAATATAATTAGAGCAAATTTTGTGAAGCCCCTCCCCCTCATTTGAATATTCATTCCGTCTTATGATTATTAATACATCACTGCATGACTTCATTTTCAGTTTTAAACAATAGCGTAACCATAGGAACAAAATCAACAACCGATCAAGCCAGACATTTAAACAGCATGAATCTTTTTGTAAGACATTTTGGCTCTAAAATACTCATTAATTCTCATCTGAAAGCTTTTTATTTTTTGTAATATTTATATTTTATTATTCGTAATGCTAGGTTTTCCCCTCCTATCAGCCAATCAGAGTGTACTCTTACTTATGGTGAGGTGAATGAAAGGCGTGATGAGGACTAAATCTGCTTTCTTTAAAAACTCTCCAGATTAAGCCTCGTGCTGCTTTTAGGCTCTCTGACCTGTGCTGGGCTAAAGTTTATCTGAGTTTACCTCATTAACGCAGATCTCGTTACCCACAATCCTCAGCTGAACCCAAGCTGAAGCGACGTGAGGCGATGCGAGTCTTAACACTGATGACCTAATGAGTGTGTATATATATGTATATACCTTAACTTCAACCTGAGATTGTGTTTACAATTGCAATTTCTGAAATATTTACACTTTTTTTAACATATTAAAAGCAAAATAAACCCCCAGAATAAATGCAAACACTAATAATTTATTACTAAATGAGAATTTAGTATGAGAAATAATCGAGAATTAGAATTAAGCTAAATTAAAAGGTGGTTATATTAATAAACATGATAAATACACAATGGAAAAATTACATTATTATATACTTTTCCAAATGAAACTGTTATAAATGTATATTTATAACAGTATTTAAATGAGTTATATGTAAATATGCATAAAGATAATTATCACCTAATAGAAAAGTAAATAGCTAATAAATCTGTGTATAACGCCTAACTAAATAACCACTGAAATAGGACTACCAGATGCAAATAACTGCAGGTTAACAACGTTTATATACTGTCCAATCTACACATAACTCCTTGACTATTTACTTTTGACTGTAACAGTAATAATGTTCACCTTTTGTTTTTAGAAAAATAATTATTGTGAAAAGTGCTTTACAAATATACAAATAGGATTGAAATTATTCAATTCTGTATAATAAAATACACAATCTGTTAATGATCAGTTTCCGTATTTTGTGATTCACTGGAGTTTTACATTTATTTGCAGATATGAATTGGATTAAAGGACCTTTATTTCTGCGCTGTCAACCTTTTATAATAATAATTCTACTTTTTTTCCACAGTTTAGTAGTTTAAAACAAATATTTCAGTGCAAGAAATATTATATATAGAATTAAAAATCAGGAAAAAAGTACTGGCTGTTTATTACCACGCTTTTGTACTGTAATTTACAACAACTCGGATAATATATCCCTTCAAACTATTAAAGATCTCAATAATAGATACTTTTTCAAATGTCTCAACATCATAGGTTATTAGAGGAAAGTTCAAGATCCCATAATGCAATTCAAAAGCATTAAAAACGAGAAAAAACACCCAAACATGCTTCACAAAAAACAAAAAACTGTTAAATTATGGATATATTTTACAGTGTATAACAAGTATAACCAGGGGGATAGCCTGATTGTAACTTATAAGCAATAAAAAACAACAACCGCGTTAAAAACAACATTTGGTAACACTTTAAACTAATGCTTCATTAGTTATATTACACTTAATGCATTTACTTACATAACCAACAATTAAACAACAATTACAAGGAAAAGCAATTACATTTATTACTGTATTCAATCATCTTTGTTAACGTTTATGTTAAATTAAATAACGAGAGTGCATGTGAACTGCATGTTAGCAAGCACACCTTTGTATTTTAATAATACATTAGTTTATGTTTAACTTTAATTGATAAAAGCTTTACAAGATTATTCATGCTTAATGTCAGTAAATAGATGAACTAATTTCCCGTTATTCTAAAGTGTGGCCCAACATTTTTAAAAGTAAATAGAATATCTTACGTCATTCATATCGAACGTCTGGAACATGGTCGTGACGTATTCGTTCGATTTCTCGGACAGATTCTTGAGGCCGAAGAACTTCTTGAACTCGTAGAAGGTGAGCTGGCCGGACGGACACTCGGTCATGAATTTGCGGTACCACTGGTGAGACTCACAGGCGCTGAGCTCCTCCACTGATGTACCGGGCGCGTTCCCCATGATGCTGCTGCTGCAGTACCGGACACCGAACACAAACACAGGAGACGAGCCGAGCGCGCACAGATGAGCGAGGGGTGACCAATCACAGTGCGGCTCCACCGGGATCACCGCCCACGTCACTCACCCGGCTGTTGTTTTCAGAGATTTAGCGCGAATTAGCGCTCATCAGCTCAGAGAGTCACAACTGAAAGTGTCAGCAGCATATCTGACTGTATACTGGTCTTGATGGTTATAATCCTTGTCAGTACCAGCATAGACCAGCAAGGCAAACACTGAAACTAATCTATCTATCTATCTATCTATCTATCTATCTATCTATCTATCTATCTATCTATCTATCTATCTATCTATCCTTCCATTTATCCATCCATCTATCTATCTATCTATCTATCTATCTATCTATCTATCTATCTATCTATCTATCTATCTATCTATCTATCTATCTATCTATCTATCTATCTATCTATCTATCTATCTATCTATCTATCTATCTATCTATCTATCCTTCCATTTATCCATCCATCTATCTATCTATCTATCTATCTATCTATCTATCTATCTATCTATCTATCTATCTATCTATCTATCTATCTATCTATCTATCTATCTATCTATCTATCTATCTATCTATCTATCTATCTATCTATCCTTCCATTTATCCATCCATCCATCTATCTATCTATCTATCTATCTATCTATCTATCTATCTATCTATCTATCTATCTATCTATCTATCTATCTATCTATCTATCTATCTATCTATCTATCCATCCGTCTGTCCATCCATCTATCTATCTGTCTATCTATCTATATTTTTGGGAACAAACTGAAAACATTCTCTGTTGGTTCCTGTTTGATAACTAACCTTCCCAGAACACCACAGTGAGTGTTTTTGGTCACAATTTAAATGTAACCTAAAAGAGAAAGTTTTAGGATCATCCTACTAACCTAGAGACAATGTCTGTTTATGAAAAGACAACTCTCCTAGCTAACTAACAAAGAAAGTTCAAAAAGGAAAGTAAAAACAGCGATGTCCAAACAGTATACTGAAACTATCTTTAGAAAAAGCTGACTCTACGAACAAAACAGGTGACTTTGAAAATGGGAAAGAGAATAACACAACTAAACAACCCAGAAAACAAGATGATGTCAAAACGACATTAAATTGACCCAAAGCATGAAGTCATTCATTCATGCATTCATTTTCTTTCGGCTTAGTCCCTTTATTAATCAGGGTTCACCACAGCGGAATGAACCACCAACCTATTCAGCATATGTTTTACACAGCGGATGCCCTTCCAACTGCAACCCAGTACTGGGAAACACCCATACACACACACACACACTCATACACTACAGCCAATTTAGTTCATCAATTGCCCTATAGCACATGTGTTTGGACTGTGGGGGAAACCGGAGCACCCAGAGGACATGCAAACTCCACACAGAAACACCAACTGGCCCAGCCAGGACTTGAACCAGCCTTCTTGCTGTGAGGCGACAATGCTAACCACTGAGCCACCACTGAGCCAATTTTCTTTATTTTGGAAACATGCAAAGATTCGCTTCACATATAAGGGTGGAATTACAGCTGAAGTGAATCTTGAATTGGTGATTCATTGATTCGCTCTGCAGGGGTCGGATTTATAAAACATAGAAACCTTCCTAAAAGAGAACGTAGACACCAGAACAAATAGTAATTTATTATTGATTATGACGCTTATGATGATGATTTAAAGTGGTTCAGGTCATTCAGTATTGACGTTAAATACGTTTACTTACAGTTGAGCACATTCTGCCATTACGTTTATTTATTTACTTAGATCACAACAACTTTTGGTGCATTGGAAGTGGCGTTCGCACGTATCCGCCTGTATTTCATCACCTTGGAATTATAATGTTTTTTGTATTTTCCCCAAAACCTAAACCCAAACCCATGCTAAACTGATGGCGTTTCTGCTGCTGTATCCTATCTAGACTACACCATAAAACAGTAACATTATTAAAGAACATAAAATCATCATTTCAGAGTATTTGTACTAGTCGGGATTCGAACCCTAAAGCCCAGAAGCACTGAAACATCGGTCCACTAAGCCAGGGGTTCCCAAACTTTTCAGCCCGTGACCCCCAAAATTACAATGCCAGTGACTCGTGACCCCAATATCCTCTGAGGTGGTTATAAATATATAAACCTTGCACATAACGGCGCACACATACCCGTAGGCCCAAGACTATTCATCATTTAATTTTGAAGAACGCCACTCGGGGACCATCCTCCATGTTCAGTTGTGGCCTGTATTTATTTTTAATGTACGTGAGTGCCGTAAAGGTGTCAGAAAGTTTAACCTGGTGCCATAAAATCAATCTGCTGTGTCTTTAATATAACAATCACCCCAGGGGTCAGAAAAAAGTAGTTTTTTTATATCGTCACCTTGGAATTATAAGGTTCTCTCTGCGTCCTGAATGATTTGGAGATATCGAGCTTCAAAGGTTTTGCATTTCATATAAAACAGTATGAGTATCATTTGTTTTATAAATAAAAAAAAGTCTTAAAATGTAAACAACTTAAAAAAAACATCCCATAATGTAAATAAGTTGTCATTTAATAAGAATTTCAATAACTCAACTTTGACAAACATGTCAGATAGAACCTTATCATTCTTAGGTGACTATTTGCGCGTAGGCCACATTTATAGAGACCCCAGCTCTTCAAAGCTTGTCAAGCTGAAGTATTCTGAGCGCTGTGAGGTTATTTTCACACACATGAGCTTCAGTTAACAGACTCAGACTCCTTTAATCCATCTATAATTAGACATTTAGGCTAATAAGACACAAGTAGAGCGATTGTTTCACAACAAGTCAACTATCTAATGCTGTAACTCCCTTGATCTTACATATAGCCTACTGTACACTACTGCTCTGGGATCAGTGCAATTTTCATGTATGTTTTAAAGCATGTGTGAAAGCTGCAATGTTTAATTTGCCAGCGCACGTTGTTATTCTTTAGGTGAACTATTACTCTGTGTAAGTTAATCTCTTGAAAAAACACTCTTCAGTCTGAAAATTCGGTTTTAGTTGGAAGTACATACTATCAACATACTGAAATAATATATATATAGTTATATAATAATATATAAATATATATTTATAATATTAATAATAAAAGTTTCAGCCACTTCAGTTTCTCGTGGACTTTAAAATAGGGCTGAGCAGGGCACAGTGTAAGACTTTTTGGTTTTGGTCAAATAATGAATAAAGTAATGGGGTTAGACACACCATATGTTTTACCAATAACACACAAGCCTCTCCTACAAATGAGCACTGGAATTATGATCACTGGATCTATGGTTTCTGTGCAGTATTGCCAAAAGTGCCAGGAGTATTAATGTTAGTACTTACTCCACCTGCAGGGCACGCTGTAACAGGGGGGTATCTGTAACACATGCTTATAAAGGCAAATTTCACACAGTTAATTTAACTTCTGTTTACTTTAAATAGTAGCCATATTCCCTCAGTTATTGGCTCATTTCTTTTTTATTCTACGTATCACAGTATGTTTATTTATTTATTTGTTTATTGAATAAACACATTTGAATCTATTTGCATTATTATGCATTTATCCATTATTATATAATGCATTTATTTGCATTATTGGCCATAAAATAAATACATTTCTATTAAAAACATTACATTCAAAATTCAAACAGTCATTTGGTATAATTGTTGTCCAACAGTGTGTGGCTTAATTGTAACAGCCTGCAAAATCACTCTGGACCCCTCACACCCAGCACACTACCTGTTCGAACTGTTACCGTCTGGTCGGCGCTTCAGAGCACCAAGCACAAAAACAGCCAGACACAGGAAAAGTTTCTTTCCTCAGGCTGTCTACCTTATGAACAGTTAAATATTCCCCTACTGTGCAATAAATATGTGCAATGCTTTCTCATACGCACTTGTACACAGCACCTTATATCAATATACAATGCAATACCTTCTACATTTGCACTTGTACACAGCACCTTATAACCTGTATATTTATAACAATCTGTACATACAACTCAACATCCAGGTTTCTTCACTAACCGCATCTGTTTAATGTTTATCTTTTCTTTTTTTATATATTTATTTTGTGTTGTCACTTGTCACTTTATGTACACTGTAAGCTTCTGTAGCCAAAACAAATTCCTTGTGTGTGTGAAGCACACTTGGCAATAAAACTGATTCTGATTCTGATTCTGTTACAGCTAACCCCGCTGTGTCATGTTCTCCTCAAAACTGGCTAGCAGTCACTGTGTGTTTTACATCTTTCAAAATGGTGTCATCTTTTACCCTAGAAGCCGGTGATCACAACAATATCAGATTTCACAGTCATACTTTTACAGATTAAACAAAGTAAACAATATTGACTATAATAAAAAATACTTTAATGCTGCAAAAATGGTTTCTCCTGTGTTTCTCATCCACATTTCGCTGAACTTTTTCAATAATTGGCAGGAAGACGTCTGCTGACACTGTGGTGGAAATCTTGGAAGCATGCCATGGTCAACCCTGAGCAAATACCTTAAAACTCTCTGTTACATTTAACCCCGCGATACTTTGTGCCCCGCGCTCCCCTAAATTACACTGAAAAAAATGATTCAAAGATGATTCCTTGGATTTACTCAATTATTTTAAGTTGAGTGGTTGTAAACAATTTATTTGGGCTGAATTTAAACAAACAAATTAAGTTGAACATTTAATTTGTTTGTTTAAATTCAACTTAAATACACAAAATGCAAATGCAAAATGCAAATACACAATTTACAAAATGCAGCTGCCAGAGTTCTTACCAGGTCTAGAAAATTTGATCACATCACCCCAATTTTATCCTCCTTACACTGGCTGCCTGTTAAGTTTCGTATTGAATTTAAAATATTGCTTCTTACATATAAAGCTTTAAATAATCTAGCTCCTGTTTATCTAACCAACCTTCTGTCTCGCTACAATCCAACTCGCTCTTTAAGATCTCAAAACTCAGGGCTTCTGGTAGTACCTAGAATAGCAAAGTCGAGTAAAGGAGGTCGAGCCTTCTCATTTATAGCTCCTAAACTCTGGAATAGCCTTCCTGATAACGTCCGAGGCTCAGACACACTCTCCCAATTCAAAACTAGATTAAAGACCTATCTGTTCAGTAAAGCATACACTTAGTGCACCACTTTGGGGGCTTCCACACAGGTTATGCATCTTGCTGATATACACTGTGAACATCAGCTACGCTAATTATTCTCTTTATTCTCCATTTCCACCTGGGGACACTCTTCCCGAGGCCCTCAGACTATGCAGAGTCACTGATTCGATCCAAGACCAACGACGAGATGATCCCAAGGTTTCCATATCCTGGACCAGGCCGTATCCTGAGCAGCTACTGTGATGGTCTTGGAGGAGTGGAGAACATGAGACTGATTCCTGTGACGCTCCAGAGACAGACGAGTCTTCGCTGAGGCCAGCTTCCAGCCTCCACCGCTGAGACTGCAGCTCTGCACAAGACGTTTGGCCAGCGGAGAAATTAAAATGGTCGTGCCCAACTGAGCCTGGTTTCTCTCAAGGTTTTTTTTCTTCACTTCCGCCTTTAGTGAAGTTTTTTCCCTCTCCGCTGTCTCCTCTGGCTTGCATGGTTCGGGATCTGTAGAGCTGCGCATCGTTGGATTTGCTCTTCAGTGTTTGGACTCTCAGTAGTGATTATTAAACCATACTGAACTGAGCTAAACTGAACTTAAACACTACAAACTGAACTACACTGTTCCTATTTACTGTGACCTTTTATGTGAAGCTGCTCTGACACAATCTACATTGTATAAGCGCTATACTAATAAAGGGGAATTGAATTGAATCAAAAATAAATTATTTGCAACCGTTTTGCATGCAACACTGTTTTCAGTGTAATCTGCTCAGCGATGCTGCGTTTATTAAACCAAAAATACAGAAAAAAGTTCAATATTGTTGCAGTTTTAAATAATTGGGGTGCTTATTGAATGTAGTTTAAAGTTTGATTTATTCCTGCGATTTAAAATCTGAATTTTTGGCATCATTACTCCAGTCTTCAGCATCACATGATCCTTCAGAAATGAGCATATGATGAGGATTTTCTGCTCTATGATAAATGAGTACAAAACAGGGGCTCAACTACACATTTACTGAGGGGTATGCGGGTTCAAGTTTTGCGGAAAATGTTACCACAAGGCCTTATGAATCAATACATATCTCAGCTACTAAATACGATCTCCAAAGACTACGTCGAATAGTTCGGACTGCTGAGCGAATCACTGGTACAACGCTTCCTACTCCCCAAGAACTGTACTTATCCAGAGCGAGCAGGAGGGCTGCCAAAATCACTCTGGACCCCTCACACCCAGCACACTGCCTCTTTGAACTTTTACCTTCTGGTCGACGCTACAGAGCACTGCGCAGCAGAACAGCCCGACACAGAAACAGTTTCTTCCCTCAGGCAATCCATCTCATGAACACTTGATGATAATAATTGTGGAACCAACATCACTACTTGCCATACACTTTATACACATATACACTTATTTAACACACTTTACATGCCAATTTGCACATAACAGCTGCACATATAACGTTGTATATAGTAATAAACATGTACATACACTTGTCCATCTGTATATTTGCATTCACTACTTACTTCTATTTTGAAAAAATATATATTTATTATCTGTTTTTTGTCCTGTCTCTGTTATCCTGTTGCACTGTAGAGACTCTGTCACGAAAACAAATTCCTCGTATGTGTGAACATACCTGGCAATAAAGCTCTTTCTGATTTCTGATTTCTGATTTCTGACACGAAAAAAAAAAAAATCACAAGAATAAAGTAAGCCGTGAGCTACATTCAATAAGAGAGCTGTTATTTCACATTGCAATAATATTTCCAACAGTTTCTTACGTGATCAAATTTGTTACAGTAATGTTGATTAAATAAATGCAGTAATTTATTCATGATCCAAAATAGTATAATATGCGGTCTCGCTTTACAATACGGTTCCATGAGTTAATGTATTCACTAACATGAACTAATAATGAACAATACTCCTACAGCTTTCATTAATCATAGTATAAACATTCACTAATGCTTTATTAACATTAATGCACATCAACTCTCAAATCAACTGATAAATGTATTGCTCATTGCTCATGTTAATAAATGCATTGACCAACATGAACTCATACAACCTCATTATAAAGTGTTCCCCAATATCCTCATACATTTCAGAAAGACATTTATAATTCTCATGCACTTTTACATGACGTGATTTTGAAAGTTAGCTATGTTTAGTGTGTCCAGAGAGACTCACAGTTCAATAGTTCAATGCGACATGTTAATAACTCTATTAGATGAATGAATATTGATCAGTAATGTCAGGTGATCATGAGGTAAAGCTGGCCTGTTTTCTATTCCTGTCCTCACGCTGGTGTCCTGCTGTGACCGCTCAACTCTTCAGACTGAAAGAAGACTTAATAGACTTAATAATAAACTGAACTGACCCCTAAAATCTCCCTCTCTGACCACACTGAGCTGAATCTGCCCTCTTCTGACTGTGAAACGTGTCTGTTTATGAACAGTTCATTGATTTGTGTGTGTGTGTTGTGTTTATTTGTGGCTGTGAGTTGCATTATGGGATGTTGATCTCTGCTCTGTCCACTTCTGATGTTGAAAGTTCAACTCTACAGTTTAACACAGTGACTTTAATTGACATTTTAAGGGGTTTAAAGTAATATTATAATGTGTAAGAAATAATATCTAGAGGAATACCAGTTTGTAGAATAACAGAAAATGTGCTGCAGTTTATTACAAGGTTTCTGTAGCGTAATATACAACACCAACACACAGAATACAGCACTGCAGACTATTAAACACGATCGTAAACATCACGTTCTCACACTTTTCAAGATTAAAAGTTGCTGAAAGACAGATCAAGATCCCATAATGCAACTCAAAAGCAGAAATAAACAGGAAAAATAAAAACATCAAGCACAAAATACAGAAAACTGCTCATTTATATAGGCCTGCATACTGAACACACACACACACACACACACACACACACGCACACACACGCAAAAGACATTCTCATAGATAGATACTCACACACACACACACACACATACACACACATAAGACACACACACACACACGCACACACACAAACATACTCACACACACACAGACATACTCTCACACACGCACACACACACACACAAAGACAAACTCATACATATATATACACACACACACACACACGTCCATGCAAAAGACAATCTCATAGATACACACACACAGATACTCATACACACACTCCCACACATGCACACACACACACAGACATAAGACACAAAAACTCATATATAGACGCACAGATAAGGACACAACAGTTCAACACACACACACACAGACAGACACAAAAAAGTTACTCATACACACAAACACACACACACACACACACACACACACACACACACACACACACGTACTTGTTTCTGTGCCTCATGCCTTGAAGGTTACATGTGGGGACATAAAGACATACTCACACACACACACAAACACACAAAGACATACTAATACACACAACTTAAAAGACACTCTCGTAGATACACACACACACATACTCATACACACACACACACAGACATATTCATACCATACCAGCCAACACCCCCCATTTTTCCCGGGAGTCTCCCGTATTTCAGACCAACCACCCGTCACCCTCCCGTTATGTTATTTCTCCCAGAAAACTCACGTAATTTCAGCACCCCCCCTCCCTTGTGTTTGGTACAGTCTGTAACAACCCCGGGTTGCCAGCTTAGCTACAGTATCCAATCACAGCAGCCGCCCAGAACCCGGTGCATAATACAGTTACTAACACCACAGTACAGTTACTATCTTATCCCGGTTCTCAACAGTGTTATAACGGTGTTAGACTAACACACACACACACACACACACACACAAACAGAAAAGAGTTCATCAAGTCCACTCACCTGCATGAAGCACACTCAGTATCGCACAGTGTTTTCCCAGTAATAGGTCTATTGATTATAAGAAGGTGTCAGGTGTGTATGGAGAGAAAAAGAGTGTCTCAAATAACATTATATATAACTATAGCAGTAAACAGAGGAGACAGAGAGCAGGAGGAGTAAATTCAGCCAGCTTTATTCAATAATCTTAGTTACATGTGTTCGCTGCTCAGTCTAACTGTTGTCGTTGTCTGAAACTCACACATCTAAAAGGTGCTGTTATAATGAAGCAAATCTAATATTAACTGGCAGCATTACAACATCGTACAGTGATATTAAAACCTCGAACTGAAGACATTTACTGCGTCCCAATTTGCATATCCATCCTGAATAGCATTCGAAAAATAGAATTAGTGTATGCTAATTCATAGTATGTTGAAATGAGTCTAATATGTAGAACATTTGAAGAGCAGATCTTTAAGACCTCTTGTGATCTTATTGGCTCACTAGAGATTTGGTTGGTGAATATTGCTAGCACCTCATCCAATTCATGTAAAATCACATGTATTTTAATTTATATAACTTTAAAAGCATTATAAGGAACAGTAACCCATTTTAAATTGCGTGTTTTAATGTGTAAATAAAGACATGGGTTTTATTCGTGGAATTTTAATCATTTAAAAACATTACAGAAGCAAATGGGGCATGGAAATATAGGCTAATGACTAATATAGAGAATAATTCTTAGGGTGTTTCATAACTCTTTACATTTATACATACATACCTTGGTTGGCTGGTTTTAGCTGGTTGACCAGCCTGGTTTTAGAGGGGTTTTGGCAATTTCCAGCCTGTTTTCCAGCCATTCCCAGCCTGGTTTAAGCTGGACAAAGCTGATTTTGCCTGGGCTCCCAGCCTGGCTAGCCTGGTCAAGCTGGTTTTAGCTGGTCATTTTCCAGCCTGACCAGCTAAGACCATGCTGGAAATGGCCAAAACTCCTCTAAAACCAGCCTGGTCAACCAGCTAAAACCAGCCAACCAGCCTAGGCTGGTTTAAGCTGTTTTATTCAGTAGGGTACCTAGACAATTATTCAATAGTCTGATAAAAAAGTGGCACAAATCGGGTGCTATAATTTATAAATGCGTTATTTTGATCTGGCGTTTACAACAGGCGATCACAAGGCTCGACGTAAATTCGATTAGAACTACAAATACGGCTAAAAAGGTGTAAACAAACTGCAAATATGGCGGACGCGCGAGATCGACGGTTAAGTGGAGAAGCTTCGGGGAAATGTTTGAATGACTATTAGTAATTGTAACTAGTAATATTTAAGCCTCTGGAATACATTTATTTATTGTTTTTGGCATAAAATTTCATCTACAACAGCAATGTGATCTTTTAAAGACGCGTTTGGTCATTAGCTTCTGAATGTATAATTATTCAAACACCTGAGGAGATTTCTCTGCAGGAAAGACTCGTGAATGGCAGATTAACACACAGATGAATCTACAATAAGGTAGGAAATTAAAATATGAAAGAAATGTGGATGATGTGTGGAGATGTGGGCGCGTAACTAAGCAAAATAACGATCCGTTAATGAGGAAATTTGTCCACAAGCCTGCACGCTCTTCAGTTAACGTTACACACTCAAATGTATATATATTTCTTTACAAAAAATAGGTACATACTTTTAGGATGTAGTATAAATTGGCATATTGGGACGCAGCAATTCTCTAATTTCTAGTTATACAAACATCCCTCTAAACCACCAAACATAAAGCTAAACTAAAGCAACAATAGGTCAAATTAAAAGCAATGTAAATGATTGCATCAGTACAATGTATGATAAATGATTATATGATTAAGTACAATAATTAAATGATCAATAATTATGAGTAGATTATATTGATTATAAATGAGTAACAAAAACAATGACATGTCTGGTTGTTTTATTAAGCAGAAATGTTGTTATTGTAAATCCCTCCTGCATTACATTAACCTAATCTCATGGGAAAACATAACTATTGTAGATACTGGAAAAAATATATAAGTCTAGCATTAATGCAATGTGAGCTGTAAAATGTATGAATTTTCAAAAGAAGGCATGCCCCCTAAACCAACTTTTCCCATGGAGTGTGGCCTAATTTTGACCTACTAAAATGTACGAAGGATAGTTAAGATTTGCAGATTCACAGATTCACCATAGTATATTAGAGTGTACTCGCACTATAACCTAGTTGCCTTGAAATGAGCCCCTGATGACCTACGCTGCATTTTTACTTTCAGAGTCCGAGCGCACTTATCATTAGTGCGACTGTTTCAAAGAAAATAGGAAGAGACGTGATCTCGTTCAGTACAATGGAGATAGCTGGAGATTGCCTTAGCTATAATGTTGAATATTGCTCATCATTAGGGATGTGGCGACACAAATATTTTCAGATCCACCACTTTGACGGTAAAAGTCATAAAAGTCATCATGCTTCATTTATTAGGAGGATCGCTGAAGGTGGCAGCTGAATGGAGCAAGGGGTTTGGATCTTTGATAAACTACAACAGTGAAAAGCAATAAATCCATTTGGAAAAGTCTCTTAAAAGTGATGTCACATCTTCAGTTTATCGTTCTGTAAAACGACTTTATGTCTTCTCTTCTTCGCCGGATTAGAGTGCACATTTACTACATCCATTGGCTCATATATTTCTACTTTTTGGACTTGTTTTTCATTTATATTTACTTCATTAAATGAGAATAAATAAATAAATAGCATACTTCTGCTAAGCCAGCTATGTAGAAACTGGCAGCCAGGTAACAGAGTGGCACCGTTCAGCATGGTTGTCTATCCATACCTAGAATTCCTGGCCGAGAACAGTTTGTAATCATACTCACAAGGTAATACAACTGGAGCTATTCCAGACTGAACTATTCTGCATGAGTGTAAAAGCTGCTTTAGAGGGAATAACGCATCAGTGGTCCTCCCAAAGTTTCTTAAATAAACTTCTCTGGTTAACTCTAGAATGGTTTCACACCATGTTATACTTGAGAACACGTGTTGCTTCTGAGGTGGTTTGTAACAGATGTGTTTTCTTCCCACTGTTTAATGAAACAACTAGTGATCTCTCATGATATGCTCTCAAAAAGAATGTCATGGGGCAGTACATTTTTACAAGGTCCACTTTTTTTTATTTTATTAATACCTAAAAAGTACAAAAATATACCTCACTTAGGGCTGTCAAAATTAATAGTTTCTTCGGTGCACCGCGATGCAGACACAAACAATTCGATTTCAGTTTGGTAATAATCATAACCGGTTATTATGTACTGACGTCATTTATCTCATATGGGTTATATAGCGGGAGCTTACTATGGCGAGAGAGGTGAGCGCGAGTAATTAAATCAGCTCCAACTACTTAAAAAGCAGATAACTGTGCAGAATTCAGGGGCGTTGCTGGACATAAAGCTCTACTGGGGCACGCACCCACTTCCCCCCACCACCCTCAAAAAAAAAAGTAAAATAAAAATAAATAAATATAAATATATATATATATATATATATATATATATATATATATATATATATATATATATATATATATATATATATTTAATATAAATATTTATTATAATTAAAAGTATTATTGTTATTATACAATTAATATTCTAAATAATCTTAAATGTAACTGGAAAATAATGTTAGGACACAACTGTGATGCTAATGCTAAGTGATGCTAAGATCATTTAAGAAATCTTTTGCATAAATATTAATTTCACTTGAATGAAATTCTATAAACAACTGAATAAAGTACAAAAAAAGATGTGTTATAGGATTATCTGTTGTAGACTTGACACATGGCAGAGAATTAGGTTTATTAAGTCTTTACCTTCCTGGCTCGTCCTCCCACCTTTTTGCTTCATACAAAAAAATCTATCAGGAGGCCTGCTTAGTAAGATCACCGTCATTTTGTTTAAACTTTATTTTTGTCAACTTGCGATGCAAAAAAGGCTGTTACGCTGGTTTTACAACGCATGAGCGGCGTGTGAGCAGCAAGTAGCCTATTTTTTTGGCGCGCATGTTAACTACCAGGACTCGCACCGGCAGAAGAGCAGCGCGTGTGAGAGGGTTCTCTGCACACAAGCGAAGATTCGTCAGTTTGCTTTTTGATTAAACTACATCGCTTTCATAGCGTTGGTTCGGTTTCACATTGAGAATAACATCTTGATTTCAGAATTACCACTCTTAATAAATACACTTGCATATGAAGGAAGTCATATCTCAATGCATTTACTGGGGCACTGGAGATTTTTACTGGGGCACGTGTAAATTGGGTCTAGCGACGCCCCTGACAGAATTCACTGCTTGTGAGTTTGCTGTACAGTCTTTCACTGACAGGGAAGAACATCAGAACCAGCTATGGAGAAAATGAAAGCTGTAAACTCTTTCCCTCTCTCTGCTGGCGTGTTCGTGAGGTAATGTTTCATCTCCTCTCTCGGCTGTTACAACAATAATGTTACTTGTGGATCCAGACACGAGCGTGTCGGCAGAGCGAGTTTTTTCTCCATGTAACTGTTGGCTGAACAGCGGCAGAGCCACGCTGACCATTTTCGTAGCCGTTTCTGTTGAGCACGTGGCCAATCATAGGCCTTTAAGAGCTCGCTCTTAAATAATATTTACCTTAGTTTATTTGCTATAAACGCTCATGCTGTTCTGTGCATGTCCTTGAGTTTAGTTTGACTTAGTTTGAAATTAAAGGTACAGTTCATATATCTGACTGCTTGTATGTAATTGTATTACAAATAATATTTAAATGTTAATATATTTATACATTTAATACAAGAATTGTTGTGTTGCTAAGTAAAATATCAAATTGTTTATGGAAAGCATCGACAATGCACCGTGATCCACCAAGATATCGAATTGAACTGAATTGATAGCATGGTAATCGTAACCAAACCGAACCATGAGACCAGTGTAGGTTCACACCACTACTCATCGTACCTAAAAGTGTTCACAACAGAGGTTTGGTTCACTTTGGTTAAAAAATGAGGGCATTACAAAATACATTGTAGGAATTTTCAGCTATTTTTGTTTTACACCACACTGATTGTTCTGGTCCAAACCTTTTGAAACAAACCAAAAGGCAATCATGTGACAACATTACTCATTGGGCAGATGTGTCACTAATTGTATTTCCTAAACTGCTTTTCTATTGGACAGAATTAACATGTGCAAATAGTCCTACCAAACAGAGTTGAGAAACAAAGAAATCCGCAGCACTTTTTGCTGTCGTGTCTGCTTGAGTTTGGATCACATTCTCACCACAAATGAACTGCTCCAATGCTGGTTTGAAAGTGTACTGAGATTGCTGCATTTACTGCCAAAACGAACCCCACCATAAGGAAAAATAAACTAAAATGCAATTCAGCTAAGCTAAACAAGGCAGTTGCGAAAGCTCCACCAATGTGAACCCCTCACCTTTTGAACAGGTACTGCCCCAGTGATGGATTTTGTACATTTATTTTTGAGAGTATCATGAGAAGTTACTAGAAATGTTTGCAGGATCAGAAATGCCTCAGTTTTTGGGCTAGCATTGCCAAAACTGTACAAATAATGTTTTTTTTTTCTTCTTGAAAACTTCAGTGCACACATGCTGAGATGAACTAGACCTACAATCAATCCGTTTTAAAATGTTGACAAAGCTGACAAAGGTGTATAATATAGCATAATAACTGATATTTTTTAAACTGTTGACAAATTTTGGACAAAGAACATACATTTAGATAAGTGAAGTTCACAAACTAGAGGAGCACGTGATATGATTAATCGCAGCTGTCTCTCATCTGTAATCATTAGTAAGCCAATCGGATCATTTCAAACTATAAATAACCCATCTAGCATTACTCCCTCATCTTCATTTTTTTAAGAAACCCCCCATCCACCCCATCTCCCCCTTTTCTCCTTCACCAGGGGGAGCTTTGAGAACTACCTGATCTCGTACCCCTTATATGCTCATTGACCAGGCGGGAGCCCTGGGCTCAATTATCTCCGAGCTCAGGGTTCTTTCCCGAGACAGCATGCCAAACCAGCTAATATTATCAAGCAATATCTAAGTGCGAACTCTTGAAAGAATTTTCAGCCAAATGAAATACAGAAGATCCCCAAGGGCCGGCTGATAAGTGTCATTTGAAATGGTTTCACATGACATAGCATGATGATTTTCCCTTTTTTAGTTTATTCAGTTCTTCTGTAACACTCTTCTTGAACTCCTCAATTTGCTTCTGCTTTTCCTCTTCAAAATCTTGCAGCTCTTGTTTTTCTTCCCTGGCTTTGTTGTGATGTTCATCTTTTATCCTTCGTATCTCTGCTTGATTTGTCAATATCATTTCCTCACACTCTTCTTCTTCTCTTTTTATTCTTTCTCTCTCCATTCTGTCTCTTCTCTTGATCTCCTCTTTTTGGTCTCGTTTCAGATCTTTAATCATTTTCTCCCATCTCTTCCTCTTCTGTTTTTGTCTCTCCTCATCCTCCTGTTTTCTTATCTCACACTCCTCTTTTCTCTCCTTCAGCATCTGCTCATAATGTTGTTTTATTTCAGATTTCTTTTCTTCAAATTCTGTCAGTTTTGTTTCCTCCTCTTTCATATGTGTTTCTATGTGTTCTTCATCTCTCATCTGTTCTTGTTTGTACATCTCGCCTCTGTTTTCATACTCATTTCTCTGATCTTCAATTTCCTCTATTCTCTGATTATATTCCTCTCTCATCTGGTCCTCCACATCTGCCTGTTTCTGATCCTCCTCCTCTTGTTTCTTCTGCTCCGATTTCTCTTTCTCCTCAAACTCTCTCCTGAGTCTTTCTGCTCTTATAATGCACTTATTCTCCAACCTCACTCTTTCTTCATCTGTCTTTCGCTTCTTCTCTTCCAGTCTCCTCCTCCTGTTACTGATTTCCATCTCATATTTGGCTGATAATTCTTCAATATAAGCCTGATTTCTTCTTTTATTCTCTTCGAGTTTTTCCATTTTTCTATCAAAATTGAACCTTACCTTCTCAAACACATCATTACTGAAGTGTTGACCCTGATTTGATTGTCTTATCTCTTCTATCATATTGAACAGCTCAGTAACTTGTGTCTGATCTTGTGTTTCTGTGTTGTTAAAAGCCAGATATCTGTCTCCACAGTCACTGATCAGACTCTTGAGTTTAGAATTTCTGCTTTTCTCCACATAGTGTTCGATTGTTTGGTCTTTCAGAGTATCTGCTTTAGTAAAGAGAACAATGCTGAACTTTGCTGCTTCTGACCCAAACATCTTCATTATCAAATCTAAAATTTCTTTCTCCTCCTGGGTGATTTTCCCCAAACTCAACACAATGATGAACACATGAGGTCCAGGAGCTGACAGAGACACACTTTTAATTATTTCTTCTACCACCTCTTCAGTTGACAGTGTTGTGTCCAAGAGTCCTGGAGTATCAACAACAGATACTGTTTTACCTTCAGCTTCTCCAACTCCCTTCTGACAAACTCTGGTCACCACTTGCGAACTGACTTCACTGTGAAACTCTTCAATTCCGAGAATAGTGTTTCCTGTGGCAGACTTTCCACTTCCTTTTTTGCCAAAGAGCACAATTCTCAAACACTCTGGATCTGAAATTTCATCATCTGAAAAATGAAAATGACAATTTATTTAGATTAACAACCAGTTTATGCATGAGCAACATGTGTTAAGGATGGGGTTACAACTGGTATTAAGGAGCAAACAGGGAGAGGGGTGGTTGGGGGTTGGGTTTGGGTGGCCGGTGTGGTGGGGTGTGACTGTTATTGGAAGAGCTGGGGGAAGACCAATACGGGGTCTTTCCATACAATGTGGTGCCTTACGCACCTTGCATAGTATGAGTATAGGACGGATCAGTACTGCATCTACAGTGCATCTGGAAAGTACACATTTGTTTATGTTACAGCCTTATTCCAAAATAGGTTAACTTCATTTATTTCCTCAACATTCTACACACAATCCCCCATAATGACAATGTAAAAAAAGAGTTTTTGAAATTGTTGCAAATTTATTAAAAATAAAAAAGCGGTAAAATCAGATATACATCAGTATTGACAGCCTTTGCTCAACACGTTGTTGATGCACCTTTGGCACTGATTACAGACTCAAGTCTTCTTGAATATGATGCCACAAGCTTGGCACACCTGTCGTTGGGAATTTTTGTCCATTCCTCTTTGCAGTACCTTTCAAGCTCTATCAGGTTGGATGGGAAGCAACAGTGTACAGCCATTTTCAGATCTCTTTAGAGATGTTAAATAGGATTTAGGTCTGGGCTCTGGCTGGGCCACTCAAGGACATTCACCGAGTTGTTGTGAAGCCACTCCATTGATATTTTGGTGGTGTGCTTTGGGTCATTTTCCTGTAGGGATGGTATTAGCCTGGTAATTAGAGAAGCCTGTTTTTTTCCAAATGTAACTCTGATCAATTTGAGTCTCATCAGAGCAGAGAGTTTAGTTTCGTATGGTCTGAGAGTCCTTCAGATGTCTTTTGGCAAACTCCAGGTGGGGAGTGGCTTCTGTCTGGCCACTCTACCATACAGGCCTGATTGGTGGATTGCTGCACAGATGGTTGTCCTTCTGTAAGGTTCTCCTCTCTCTACAGAAGAATGCTGGAGCTCAGACAGAGTGACCATCGGGTTATTGATCACCTCCCTGACTAAGGGCTCTTCTCCCCCGATCACTTAGCTTAGATGGCCGGCCAGCTATAGGAAGAGTCCTGGTGGTTCAAACATCTTCTACTCACGGATGATGGAGGCCACTGTGCTCACTGAGCATCAGGAATGAGAACTTTCAGAGCATCAGAAATGTTTCTGAAACCTTCCCCAGCCTTGTGCCTCAAGACAATCCTGTTTCGGAGGTCTACAGACAATTCCTTTGTCTTCATGCTTGGTTTGTGCTTTGACATGCACTGTCAACCTTGGGTCCTTATACAGACAGGTGTATGCCTTTTCAGATCATGTCCAATTGACCACAGGTGAACTCCAATGAAGCTGCTGAAACATCTTAAGAATGATCGGTGGAAACAGAATGTACCTGAGCTCAATTTAGAGCTTCACCTCAAAGGCTGTGAATACTGATGTACATGTGATTTTACAGCTTTTTTATTTTTAATAAATTTGCAACAATTTCAAAGACTCTTTTTTCACATTGTCATTATGGGGGATTGTGTGTAGAATGTTGAGGAAATAAATGAATTTATTCCATTTTGAAATAAGGCTGTAACATAAACAAATGTAGAAAAAGGGAAGCGCTACTAATACTTTCCAGATGCACTGTATGTAATTCTCAAAACTACCAACGCAAATACTATGGAATGCACAAAATATTTGCATAGGGCAGGGGTGACCAAACTTGTTCCTGGAGGGCCGGTGTCCTGCAGATTTTAGCTCCAACCCTAATCAAACACACCTGAACAAGCTAATTAAGGTCTTACTAGGTTTACTTCAAACACCCAGGCAGGGGTGTTGAGGCAAGTTTGAGCTAAACCCAGCAGGGCACCGGACCTCCAGGAACAAGATTGGTGACCCCTGGCATAGGAGAAAAGGCTACACTCAATTTGGGTGTTCTGAGGAAGGAAGCTTTCTATTAAGGAAGCCAGTCATTGATTGCTATACACCTCCTACCCCACCATGCACATTGTGTATGTCTTCCTTACTTACCACACCTGATTCAGATCCTCAGTTTGTTGACAAAGAGATCTATGAATGGAGGACCTGAATTGAGAAACACTGCTATTCATAGTTTTTATCAATAGTCGTCACATTAAAAGGCAAAACATTACTATCTCCTGCTGACTGTCAATTCACAGACTACATAATTTCTCTTTATTTAGCAAAAAAGTCAGATAATTGTTGTGCAATAAGGTTTAACATTACAAACCGGCAAGGAGTACGCCTAAGATGTACTTCTACAGAATTCCCTCAGAGAAAGTACAGCCAGAATAGTCAAAACTACCAATAGACTGATGATTCTCTGAAGTAGATACTCATGCTGCATTCAAGTCCTCCTGGGACACTTATGAGTTGATAGGCCGTAATAATGACGTCAAGTCACTTTTGACGACACAATGTAGCATTGTACATTCTTTTGATGGATTACTAAGAAAATACAACAAAGTTCATTAACTCTGCTTACATAAAACAAAGAGCAAAGAATTACATATACAGCAGACGTGAATATATAATTCTGCTTTAGAGATTAATAGTTTCACCATGTTTCTCACTGACACCCCAAACCTGGAAACTCTGGCTTAAGGAAAATTTGAGTTTCCCACTCAAAATAGTGACTTTGTGGTGTCGTTCATATGCATTCAGCGCGATTTATCCAATATGACTGACACGACTGACCAATTTAAAGTCACACAATGCATTGAAGTCAAACTTTTATTTATACACAGATATGTAAAACCTGAAAATTTGACAGGTGCTGCAAAGTTTTTTAATGATAGCAAATAAATTAAATTCTCCTTTGATTATGATATGTGAATAACTCTTATTGTTATTTAGCACGAAAGGCATCACAGAATTGTGTGAGTGGAAAACTATAGATTGGAAAAAAGACAAGCTGTTAGTGAAAATGAAGAATGGTCAAAATTCTGTGAAACTGAGGTTTGATCAGTTCCAGTGTTATAGATGTGACAGATGTGAAATTGCCACTTTTGTGACTTTGGTAAATCAAATATAATTGTTTGAAAACATTGACAGAGAGCTTTGAGTATTTTTACAGTACAGTAAAATACAAGCCTACACAAAAAACATAGAAAGGGTTTCACTATTTTGGTGACAACAAAATTTTTGACATTTGACATTTGCATGGAATTGCTTTATAATAAACACTCTGAAAAAAAATGTATTGTTTTTTTTTTCATTTTAAACCTTCTAGATATTGAACATGTTATAAGTCTCTCTATGAGCTCTGTGAGTAGTCTGAGCAGGGTAATGTCAACACACATTAATGTGTAATGAATTTCAGGATTAATTATTTTAGACTTACCACTTGTGTCCTGATCCTCTGGAATTTCGTTGCCAGGTTCATTATATCTTCTTGTTTCTTTTTCCTCTTCTTCTCGTTGTATTTCCAGTTGTTTCAGTCGCTCCCAGTCATCTCTATCTCTCCTCATCTCCTCTTGAATCTTTTTCTCACTATCCTCTATGTCTTTTATGTCTCTTTTCATCATTGTAATTCTTCCTTTCACGTCTTCATATTTCAACCGAAGTTCATCTTTCTCCTTCAGACTTTTACTATATTTATTCCACATTTCCTGTTCTATCTTTCTTCTCAACTCATCCGCCTCATTTCTTTTTTGTCTTTCCTCCTCTATCACTCTTTTCCATTTTTCTCGCTCTTGCATCATCTCATCTCGCAAACTTCTCTCTTGTTCTACTTTTTCTTTGATCTCTGTTTTATACCGTTCTACTCTATCCTTAAATTCATCCTCACTTCTCTTACTCCTCTGCTGTTCTTTCTTCATTATCTTCTTCATATTTTCTATGTCTTCTTCATGTTTCATCAAAAGCATCTTCCTTTCTTTGTTTTGTCGATCTCTCTCAATGTCTCTGAACCTCTTACATGAGTAGTAACTCCCTCCGTTTGCCTTCACCATATTGTTGATCTTCTCCAGTAGTTCAGTCACTTGCTTTTGGTCTCCAGACCGGTTATTAAAGACATGGTATCTGTTTCCACATGCTTCAATTAGGTTCATCAAAGTTGATCCAGGACTACTTAGATAATGTTTAATGTCTTTATTATCTAAATCGTCTCCTCTGGTAAATAGCACAATAGTGAATATTAACGAGTTGTCACCAAATGTCTCTTGAATGAGCTTCACAGATTTTTCCTCTTCTTGAGTGAATCTTCCCAGTGAAATCAGCAGGAGAAACACGTGAGGTCCAGGCAGGATCATGGAGATGCAGTTGCTGATTTCTCTCTTGATTTCTTCATTGCTGAGTTGAGTATCAAACAGTCCTGGAGTGTCGATCACAGTAATGTGTCGGCCGTAGAGTTCAGCTGTTTGTTTCTGGCACACATTAGTAACAGAACTTTGAGAGATGTCTGATTTAAATACTTTTCTCCCTAAGATTGTGTTTCCAGTTGCACTCTTCCCAACTCCAGTTTTACCCAGAAGAACAATCCTTAGGTCATCTTCACTTTCGCTTGAATCTAGAAGTGAAAATTAAAAAACAGTATACTTCAATTGAAGATGATCTTTTAACTGTTTTTTTGTTGTCACATCCAACTACATTACTGCAAATGTTTCAAGGAGACAAGTAAATTAATTTAGTTGTTCTGAATAACAAACTTTAATGTTTCATTACATTTTCACCACAAAGGGATGATTTACCACAATGGTCGTAACTCCTAGTTATAATTACATATTTCTTACCAAAGTTAGTGCTCGTACATAAAAGCTCAATCAGAGGTCCCATTCTGTTTTTTATGTTTTTTTTATGTTTGACTCTGACGGCTCCTTATACTGAACAAACTCAGAAAGTGGACCCTGAAGGCTCCTAGACAGGAGCCGTCCCTGGAGTGGACTCTAAAGGCTCCTAGACAGGAGTCATCCCTGGAGTCGACTCTAAAGGCTCCTAGACAGGAGTCGTGCCTGGAGTGGACTCTAAAGGCTCCTAGACAGGAGTCGTGCCTGGAGTGGACTCTAAAGGCTCCTAGACAGGAGTAGACCCTGGAGTGGACTCTAAAGGCTCCTAGACAGGAGTAGACCCTGGAGTGGACTCTGAAGGTTTCTTACCTAGAACAGATTTAAGAGTAGACACTTAAGTCTTTCAGACTAGAACAAACTTAGGAGTGGACTCTGAAGGCTTCAGGATCAGAACAGGCTCAGGAGTAGACTCTGAAGGCACCCAACCAGAACCAACGCAGCCAGAATGGACTCAGGGGGGGACTCTGAAGGCTCCCTAACTAAAATGCACTCAGAAGTAGACTCTGGAGACTCCTGAACCAGAAGACCCTCAGAAATAGACTCTGAAGGCTTCTGGACTAAGAGGGACTAAGGAATGAATTCTGAAGTCTCCTGAACCATAACACACTCAGAAGTGGACTCTAGAGACTCCTGAATCAGAAAATCCTCAGGAGTGGACTGAATGCTTCTGGACTAGAAGGGACCATGGAGTGGACTTTGAAGATTACTTAACTAGAACGGATTTAGAAGTGGACTCTGAAGGCTTTCAAACTAGAAAGAACTTCAGCGTGGACTCTGAATGTTACAGGACCAGAACAGACCCAGAAGTGGACTCTGAAGGATCCCCAACAAGGACAGTCTCAGAAGTGGACTCTGAAGGCTTTGGAACCTGAACTGACTCAGTCAGAATGGACTCGGGATGACTCTAAAGGCTCCCTAACTAAAATGAACTCAAAAGTGGACTATGAAGACTCCTGAACCAGAACAGACTCAAAGGTGGACTCTAGAGACTCCTGAAACAGAACAGACTCAGGAGTGGACTCTGAAGGCACTCAACCAGAACAGACTCAACAAGAATGGACTCAGGGGTGGACTGTGAAGACTCCTGATTCAGAATGGAATCAAAAGTGGACTCTAGAGACTTCTGAACCAAAACTTTGAAGGCTTCCAGACTAGAATGGACTAAGGAGTAAACTCTGAAAGCTTCGGGACTAGAATAGACTCAGGAGTGTTCTTTGAAGGCTCCCAAGCAGAACAGATTCAGAAGTGAGCTCTGATGGGTCCTGACACTGAACTCCTGAAGGTTCTTCAAGCTGAAACACACTCAGGAGTGGACTCTGAAGGCTCCCTAACTAAAATGGACTCAGAAGTGGACTCCAAAGACTCCTGAACTAGAACAGTCTTAGAAGAGGACTCTAGAGACTCCTAAACCAGAAGACCCTCAGGAGTGAACTCTGATGACTTTTGATATTGAACAGACTCAAAAGTGGACTCCTAAAGGCTTCTCAAACTGATACAGTCTCCCTAGACAGGAGTAGACCATGGAGTGGGCTTTGAAGGTTACCTACCTACAACAGATTTAGGAGTGGACTTTGAAGGCTACAGGACCAGAACCGACTCAGGAGTGAACTCTAGAGACTCCTGAACCAGAACAAATTCAGAAGTGTTCTCTGAAGGCTTCCAGACTATAAGGCAATAAGAAGTGAAGTCTGAAGGCTTTTGGACCATAATGGACTCAGGAAAAAGTCTCATTTTACTGCAAGATTATTTAGAAAAAACTTTTTGGATATGAGAAGTGAATACGAATATCATCTTAAAGTTATGGCTATTAGGATGATATAAGGGTTTTGTTTACTGCTGCAGCCTATTCCTGAGACTGTGGTGTTATTTACTGATGCTGAGAGGAGTGACAGTGTGAGAGGAGACAGAAATGCAATAAGCAAGGCTGGGTCTTCCAAAACTCATGCTCTCCAATATTTGCACTCTAAAAAAATATGTCTTTATTCAACTCAGTCTATCTATAAAGCACGAGACAAGGGATAGATGTGTGTTTATTCTGACTGAAACACTGCAAATCAACAAAATCCCAGACTCTGACATTTAGCTGCATGAACTAATGTACATCCGAGTGGATAGAGATTCATCACCGTCCAGTGTAGGAATTAAATTTCTGACTAGTCACAGGAACTAATAGATTGTTACGATTCTTTTGATACCTTGGAAATTACAGTCAGCATAGTTCAAACTGAAGGATCATGCATTTATGGAGGTTAGACCTTAGACCTGCCATCAAGTAACAGGTACCAGAGTAGACCATAGTTTGTCAAAGTCCTAGAGTCTCTTGTTCCACAGTTATGACACTGAGAAAAATATCTAGAAACACAATAAGCTCCTCCCAGACCCAATCCATTAGATCCACAGAGGTAGAGATCGACTAGTTCAGTTTCTACTCATTGGACCCATTTGGCTCTTTGGTGAGCACCATTTAAATTTTCTGTCATACTTTCATTTTGAAAACAAAGCAATTGGGAGCTTTCATTTAAGTAATGAAATAAAAATTATGTGTCATAAAGTGTCATAAAGACCACTGTTAATCATCTATGTGGCTAGAGAATACCGAAGAAAAACGTGAATAATTATTACCTTGTGACTGAAACAATGTCTCTAACTTGTGGATTGTTCTCTTCATTTCATCGAATTTCAGCAGTTTGTCCATCTGTGGCTCCAGGAATGTCTCTGTTGAGAAAACCTGTCCATTGTTTTTTTCCACCATCTGCTCAATCATCTCAATCAATGTGGACACTTCTGTGTTTGGGCCAATGAAATGACGTTGTCCTCCAAGTCTCTCGACGACAGCCTGTGTTTCTTCACTGAGTTTTGCTGTATGAAGCTCTGAGTCCTGCTTTATGAGTGTCAATATACTTTTGTTGGTTTTAAAGCTGAAAATCTTCTGGATCTTCTCAATTTCTGCTCGGTCTTCATTATTAAGGGGAGATTCATCAGGAATAATGAGGATGAACAGATGAACTCCAGGATGGCAGAGAGACACACAGCGGAGCGTCTGACGCATCACTTCCTCCTCTGAGAGACTAATGAGAGCTGGAAGCTCCATCACACTAATCAGACGACCACAAAGCTCCAGGTCTCTCCTTGTGAACTCTGAATTGACCACAGAACCTCTCCGACTCTCACTCATGAACAGCTCTGATATGGAGGATTTTAATCTTCTATTCCCACACAGCACCAGGTTCAGCTTCACACACTCTGCAAGAGATATAAACGGGTTTAACAGTGACAGTCAATGTAAATGATTGTTGAATTGTGCATTTAAATTACATTCGAATTATTCACGAATGTCCTATAAAATTATTATGTTTCAGTTTTGGTACGTGTTTATGAATGTACTGTTCACACATGAAATGTTTTCCTTAATGCTTTTAAAAAACCCATGAAGGCCCACCTTTTCTCTCGTTTACAAGGCTTTAGGGTTGAGTCTTCAGCTATATTCAACTATTGATGTCTCCTTTCTCTTTGTTTTAATATTTGTCTATGCTTAGTAGTGCACAAAACTTTGGTCAGTGCTCTTTTGTTTTAATGTGCTGCGTAAATGAATAAATTAAACAAACGAGAGCTCTCTGATCCTCCACAGACAGCAAGATTCACAAGATTTAAAAGTCCAGAAAGGTACCAGGTACAAGATCTACAGAAGTTTAAGGCAGTAAATTCATAAATGTACACAGGCCAACCTTTTCTAAATAGAAACAAGGCTTTATTGATTGTTCTAACAGTGACCTAACAAGGTGAACCAACTGCAATCAGTTCAACCCTTCTATTGTTTCTTAGACAGGGTTAGATAACATTTAATATCCCATGCACGAGTTAAGGCATGAAGCTGGAGGCGTTGGTTGTAGGGAATTCTCTATAGATCTGGGTTATCATGTGGGTTTGCTGGTGGTCTGTTTGTCACTGAAGTGATGATTCGGGATGCCAATCTGCTGTTGTGGACTGTTGTAGTTCAAGTTTGAGGCGGCAAAAGTCACTTTGATTGTGGTGTGAACTTAACTAAAGGCCCCAGTATACTTTGTTCTTTGTTTGGGGTCAAGAAGAAGTTTGAAAAGGCTGAGTGATGGTTTTTGACCACTCCAACACCCAGGGTTGTAAATCTGTCTGCTGCTCATGTGTACTCCCTAAAGCTAAAAATGGCAGCTGAGAGAGAAGAACAGTTTCATGAACATCATTAAAATAGCCTTCTCCATGATAAGCATCACTGGCCCCTGGCACATCACATCTTTACATTGTGTCCTATTTGCCGCAGGTGTGTGCAAACTAATCGAAAAGATGTGGTGAGCTTCTCGTTTGGTGTGTGACTGCCTCTGAGCCTTTAAAAGCTCTCAGCGAGTGATTGTACAGGTGCAGAGAGCACTTGTTCAGCTCTGCTACTCCACTGTGCAGTGTATTCATGTGACTAGTGTTGTGATGTTGATGTTGTTCTCCTGTCTAACTGCTGTGGAATGACAAACGAATCGGGGCGAACTAATTGCAGGTCAAAGAAGGCAAAGTTACTGAACACACCAACTGATTACATAATCACCACAGATCAACTGTAGCTAGAGTTTTTTGCGTTTTTAATATTTGGTAAGGGTTATGAATGATTTGGTAAGGGTTAATGAATTTTAGTTATCTCCTAGTCTTGCATGGGAGCGATAGTTGACCCTCCTTGAAAAGGAGTTTGGGGGGAATGTTGAGGTAGCTAGCTTGAAGCCAGTGGTGCTGTCGGTAAGAACAGAGGTCCAGTCTAGTCACTCCATTTAGTTGGATTTATTAACCATCAACAAGGACTTGTACTCAGGAGGAAAGGTGTGTGTGTGTGTGTGTGTGTGTGTGTGTGTGTGTGTGTGTGTGTGTTTTATGGTCAGATACGCACACACAGGAAAACAACAAAAGAAACCAGATTCAATCCTCTGCACAGTTCAGCCATATGCAGCTAGAAAAAGCAAACTGTGGACACAGGTGCCATTAATAAAGCCTTTGAGGCAGTCCTGATTGGCCAGAGATAGAGTGGGTGGAGATTGGAGTGAACCATGAACTGAATAGGGGTGTGACATTACTTTGAGTTTACAGTTTAGGAAGACAAAACTTCTTAACGCTCCCTATTCTGTGGTATTACACAGGAAATTCCTTTGCAAGAGAAATTGAGAGCATCTGTATTATGGTTGACTATTTGTTTTGGAGTTAACCAGGAGGTCTAGTTCTGGTGACATAAATGGTGAATGGATCTTTGTAGCCATGGTACAGTAACCAGTAACCAACCATGAGGCAGATCTGTAGATCCCCCTACTAGCCTTTCCATGGCCTTGGGACATTCATTTTCTTCTCCCGTGCATTGGAGAGAAACGTTCTCCTCTGCTGATTTTGATGTTCTAAATCTTGATCTTGAATATCTACATCATTTAGGACATACAAAAATAATGACTTTATGATAATGACTACTTTTTGAAAAAAAGCGTGGGCACATCCGTGGTATACATTAGATGGTCAACATGTATATAGAGCGCAGCTCAGTGCTTTTATGAATGTGCACCCTAAAGTAACAATGAAGCTATTAACTAAGAAACTATTAAACAATGTCTTCATTTTTGTACAAACTAAAGTATTCTCATTGCTTAACATTATGATTGAACCAAAAAAGACACTTTGATTGTTTCTAAAATGTTTTTGGCACCTTTCCGGACTTTAAACTTTCTTGTGACGTTTTCTGGCTATGTAAGTCCAGAAAGCTCTTGCAATTCCTCCAAAATATTTCAATTTGTTTCTGATGATGAATGAAGGTCTCAAGTGTTTGGGCTGACATGCAGTGAGTAATTAATAACAGAATTAACGTTGTTATGTGAATTAAATGCTTTAAACAAACTTTGAAAGAATTAAAGTCCCTTTAAGTGCAAACAGTTTAAGGTAATATTTTAAGTCCATACATTTACCTTGAAATAGCTTAAGTGTACATGTTACTGTACTGAAACGAAGGCTATTTATTTAGATAAATAAATGATTCCACTCACCCAGTCTCTTGATCTTCTGCTGCAACTCTCTGATTTCATTGTCTCTCTCACTCAGTTTCTCCCCTAGTTCACTTCTGGCTCTCATAAACGTCTGAAGTGAATAGGGTTCAGTCCTAGTGTTGTCTATATAATATAGCAGCCCTGAGATCTTTACTGTGTTTCTGGGGTCTTTTATCTGCATCACATCATACCAGCACCCGTAGAGACTCACAACACTCTGAGATTCTTCTGATAACACAAACTCTGATGGACTTTGGTTGACAGTGTGTTCAATAATGAAAAGCACTACAAAGAGCTCTTTCGAACCGAATATTCTGTAGATCTTCTCCATTTCTGCTTTATCTTCATTAGTGAGTGCAGTGACAGGAGTGACGAGGATGAACAGATCAACTCCAGGATCACAGAGATATAGACAGTTGAGGGTCTCCTGAGTCACTTCCTTTTCTGAGAGTCGAGTCAGTGCTGGAAGCTCCACTACATTGATCTCCCGCCCATCAATCTTTCCATCCTTCCTCACACACTCTTTACTTCTGTCTTTTTGACGAATATTCCCTGTTATATTCTTAGGTTTATTCATTGTCCCTCTGAACACTTTAGACACTGAGCTCTTGAGTGCTGAATTATTTCCACACAGAACAAAATTCAGCTTTGCTTTTCCAGAAGAAGTCACTGAAAATAATATTTAAGACAGAGGACTTAGTTTAATTCAAACGTAGACTTCATAAAATGTCATGTTGTTTATTTATGTTTATTTATATAAGGTGTAAGGACTTGGCGGTAGAAAAATACAAGATGGTGGGAAAAAAATTCAAACCTTTTGAGTTTATCTGAGCAACTTTGTGCTCGTTCGCAAAACTTTTGCATTCTCTAACAAAGATATTTGCAATACCCTACAGTCTACAGTATGTTTATAAGATGGCTAACTGAATATCTCCCTGTCCTGATCCATGTTCCCAAGAATCAAGGATTGCTCTCAACTGAGCTGAAAGAAGGTCTACCATCACCTGAACTACAAGATGTTACTATCACCAGAGTCCCAAGTATGACCTCCTTCATAAGAGTTTTCCGTCGACGTTTAACGCCTCGTGACTAAATAAAGGGCGCCAAAGTGATCGTGCACACCAACGACCAAAACGGCAGGCGCAAACGCAAGCGATTCTTTTTTAAAGAAACGTCTCATGCTTGTTTTTTTGTTTTGACGCGCTGCATCAAAACCTTCTCCACTAATCAGATCAGCCAATCAGCCACTTTTGTTCACGTGCACGGAGCTGCTAAAGTTACAGTTAACAGCACTTGGAGGAGCTCAAGCGCAAAACTGTCAATGCGAGCGCACATTGAAGAAGATGTCCAGCGGCGATATGAACGTGGAGCTGCTTATTGCACCGGTGAACATTAATCATTTCTTTGTCGCCAGAGCTGGAGCTGCTGCTTGAACCATCCATGCTTGTTTGAATCGAAACTTTAACAACAAGCGTGTAAAATTGTCTGTCTTCTTGATCTGTGTTACAAGCAGGTGTCAGAAGCTTAAAGTTGTGTAGCGCCAGGGATATTGCATACTCTTCTGCTCGACGCCAATGAAAATTGCTTGGGTTTGAATCCGGAAAAACATCTTGAAAAATGCTGATGATAAACGCAAACGAAAAGCGTCCCGGTATGTACGAGCCTTAAGTCCCAAGTATGGTCACCATCAGAGTTCAGAGTATGGCTGCCCCCAGAGTCCCAAGTATGGCATGCCACCACAGTCACAAGTATGGCCGCTGCCCAGAGTCCCAAGTATGGCTGCTCTAAGAGTCCCAAGTATGGCTACCATCAGAGTCCCAAGTATTGTTGCCACCAGTGTCCCAAGTATGGCTGACGCCAAAGTCCCAAGTGTGGCTGCCACCAGAGTCCTAAGTATCGCCACCAGAGTTCCAGGTATGGTTGCCACCAGAGTGTCATGGCTAGTGTCAAAGTCCCAAGTATGGCTACCGGCTGAGTCCCAGGGCCATTTGTTCTGAACCACCAGACTGCCTGACCTGCCAGGGCCTCCTTAGCTGTACTCCCCAGGCCTGTCACCACTGCATGGACCTCCCTCCTGAATTGTATGATGTTTCTTTAGGAGCATGTTTGGTGGGGGACTACATAACTCTGTCTGTTTCTGTGTTTATTACTTTATGCCACACCCCATCAGAGTCCCAGGTATGGTCGCTGTCAGAGTTCCAAGTATGGCCACCACCAGAGCCCCTGGTATGGTTGCCAACAGAGTACCATATATGGCTACCACCAGAGTCTCAAGTATGATTGCCGCCAGAGGGTCAAGTATGGCCACCAATCAAAGCCCCCAAGTATGGTTGCCACCAGAGTGTCAAGTATGGCTGCTACCACCCAATTGTTTCCCTCTCCATATATGCCCTCTTGTGTTAGCCTACACAATAGTTCTTTGTGTTACCCTTACTGTTTAATAAATCTCTAAATCCTGCATTTGGATCCACAGCTCCTCTTTTCCCCATCGCTCAACACTACCGGACACAACAGGTTTGTTATTTCAAGCATTTGCAATGCAAATATTTTTTCTTTGTGAGAGAATGCAAAGTTTCTCAGGGGAATGTTAAAATTTTAACAAGAAAATGCAATGCTAACTAAAACAGGTTACTTAAACTATATATACAATTAAAAACAGATTATTAAACAATTCAAATTTCACAGCAGTGCACTTAATTTCCTCTGCAGTTACTTTAACAATTAAGGAACAACAAAATTAGCATGGCAGGATGATAGTCATTGAAAATAATATCGAGATAACAGATGTCTCACCTCCTCCATCACTTTCTGTTTGTGTGCTCTCAATGAATTTTGCACTCCATTTGTGATCTGACATGTCTGGATCTCCATCCACTGCTGTTCCATCACCTCCATCTCTGTACATGTCACAGATGATAAACTCTACATGTCCTTCCTTGAGGATCTTCTCTATCCTTCTGAATAAGTCAAAGCAACATGTTGGGCTTTTTTCATCAAACTTAAAATGTCCTCCACAATCCCTAATTAAACCATTAATAAAGTTATTCCCAAAGATGTTAATCTTATATGGTATTATGGATGTGCGTGGCTCCTCATCAGTGGTCAGCACTATAGTGTGCTTGATGGCCTTCTGACTGAAGAGACTCAGTAGAAATTTCACTCTGTCTCTGTCCTGCTCAGTGAAGTCATTATACTGCAGTACGAGAATGAACACATGAGGGCCTGGAGCACACTGAGACACACACACATTCACTGCCTGTCTGACCTGTTCCTGTGGGAGATTAGGATAAAACAGGTCTGCTAAGTTAAAAACTCTGATGTTTCTCTCTTGTCCAATAATTCTGGTCTGCTGGACATGAGATGAAGCTCCACTGTCAGACACTACTGCTTTAGTTTTGATGAAGTTTTCCACTCTGCTGTTTTCTGATCCATTCTTCCCCATCAGGACAATCCTCAGATCACTCACTGAAAAACAGCAGACAAACACACATACATTGGTATAGCATGTTAGCAACCAATAACCACAATTTCCTCTTCCCTTTTAATTAGTCTGGCTACAAGTAACCTACCTGTGTAGCCAAATTAGTGTATAATTTTAATGTGAACATAGTCAAATCAACTGATTATCATTTCCCAGAAAACTGAAGCAATGATTTAGCTCTTAATTGCACAGTGTAATTCCTTTTAATCTCTTGATTTCTTTGTGGAGCCCAAATTCAGGGTGTATGGACACTGATTGCCCCTCTTTCCACAGAAAGGTTGGTGAGGGAAAGAACGAGGACGCAAATGCAGTAACTAAAGATGGATATTTTATTACTCACTATCCTTTGGTGTAGTCCCCGATTTATCAGGGGTCACCAAAAGTGTTGGGGGAAAGTTACTTTTGAAAGTAGTGCATTAAAATTTTAAGTTAGCCGGCAGCTAGCTCTCTGCAGCTCTCACATGGTCGCCCACTGAAGCTAAGCAGGGCTGTGCCCGGTCAGTACCTGGATGGCCAGAAGCTAGGTTGCTGGCGGAAGTGGTGTTAGTGAGCCCAGCAGGGGGTGCCCAACCTGTGGTCTGTGTGGGTCCTAATGCCTCTGTATAGTGACGGGTCTGCTCGGTGGGCGCTGTCTTTCGCGTGAGACGTTAAACTGCTTAAACGTTAAACCTAAACTGAGGTCCTGACTCTCTGTGGTCGTTAAAAATCCCAGGATGTCCTTGGAAAAAGAGTAGGGATTAACCCTGGCATCCTGGTCAAATTTGCTCGCTGGCCTCTGTCCATTATGGCCTCCCAACCCATATCATTACTGTCTCCTCTCCACCAATCAGCTTGTGTGTGGTCTGGCGCAATATGGCTGCCGTTGCATCATCCAGGTGCATGCTGCACACTGGTGGTGGATGAGGAGATTCCTTCCTATGTGTAAAGCGCTTTGAGTGGCCAGCAATTATTAGTATTTTTACTCCCCCAAAAAATAACTAGTTGCGTTTCTTTTCAAGGTAAGTAATCCGTTTACCTTACTTTTGAGTTGCTTTTGCATTAGTTTTCTTTACCTTTTGCTGAACTTGCAGGGTCTTTTTTCTTACATACTACGGTCCCAAACTGCAGTATAATAAAAAGAGTATGGCAAAGGTTCCTGGGGGTGGACTGTTCCTATAGGAACTGAAAGTGTAGGAGCGTCCGTACTCTAACACAGGGGTGTCGCTAGTGGAGGGAAAAGGGAGACAGAGTGCATATGGCCCTGGCAATGTGTTGCCACTAACCCCTAATATTACCTATAATACGCAGCGTGTTGAATGTGTATCCGATTAGAACTACAAACTCTGATTTAAAAAAAAAAGTGTAAACAAACTACAAACATGGCGGACATGTGACACCAACAGTCAAGTAGAGAGAATTCGGTAAAGTTGCTTAAACGACTATTAATTAATATCTAGCCTATTGGAACGTATTTAAATGGAGTTTTCTGTGTTATATTACATCTGTAACAACAATGTGATCTTTTATAAAGACGTGTTTGGACATTAACATCTGAATGCAGAATTATCCAAACACCTGAGGAGATTTCTCTGCATGACAGACTTATGAATGGGAGATTGACCTGCTGATGAATCTACAATAATGTAAAAATAATGTAAATAATTAAATATGACAGAAATGTGGATGATGTGTGAAGATGATTGACTGGCTCGTAACAGGCCTAAGCAACAGAACGCTCTGTTAATGAGGAAGTATAATAAGTCCCAAAGCTTGCACACTCTTCTGTTGCACACTCAAAAGCATACACTTTCTCCAAATTAATACATACCTTTAAAATATAGTATAAGTATGTGAATTGGGTCGCAGCATTATACAGATTTAACCTTCTCCCATGCTGTTGGATTGCATCATGACGGTATCCTGAAGCATGGGCACTTAAAGCACCGCCCCTCTTCTGAGCACCAGCTCATTTGGATTTAAAGCGACAAGCCTGAAAAAATGGCTCATTCACTAAAACTCATAATTTCAACAAGCTATAAAAGAAATATCTGTGCGGTATTTAAGTTTTATATTTTATTATTACTATCTTCATATAATTATTGCTTTATCACCATCTCATTTTCCATATTGTTATAATCTTAAGACTATTGATTCAAGCGACGCTTGTTTTCATGAGTAAACGATAAGAGAATGTCTCCATTTGAAGGTCTGTACTGTCTCTGGAAATATCTGGAAATTGTTGTGAAGCAGGGGCGATGCAGTGGCGCAGTAGGTAGTGCTGTTGCCTCACAGCAAGAAGGTCGCTGGTTCGAGCCTCGGCTGGCGTTTCTGTGTGGAGTTTGCATGTTCTCCCTGCATTTGCGTGGGTTTCCTTCGGGTGCTATAGGGGAATTAGGTAGGCTAAATTGTCCGTAGTGCATGTGTGTGTGAATAAGTGTGTATGTGTTTCCCAGTGAAGGGTTGCAGCTGGAAGGGCAGCCGCTGCATAAAACAAAGTTGGCGGTTCATTCCACTGTGGCGACCCCAGATTAATAAAGGGACTGAAAAGCTGAAAAGAAAATGAATGAATGTTGTGAAGCAGCAATTGTCCATTGCTGTTGCTTGTGGTAAAATAACACTTGTTGGACAAAGTCTGAGCATTGAATCATAAGCAACTAGGATTATTCAATAAACTCTGCTCTTTCTTTACCATCATTACTTCGTCTTCTGCTCCTCTCTGGTTTTCTCAGTCAACTCCTATATTGATAGAAGACTGTTATTCAGTTGAATACTGGGTAACCGGTTTGGGCGGCTCCGCGGGCTAGATCTTATTTATCTGGCATTTATCTGGCATTCCTACAATGGAAGTCAATGGTTCTTCAAAATATCTTCATTTGTGTTCAACAGAAGCTCATAAAGGTTTATAACCAAATGAGGGAGAGTTAATAGCATGTCAATTTACATTTTTTGGTGAACTATCAAGAATATTTTACGGTCATAAACCTGTGATATGCAATCTAATGCTAATGGATTTAAGATAACCATGGAATAGCTTACTTCACAAGTTTTACTGTTACTTTTTTAACAATCAAAACATTGATTATTCTTATTAATCATATGAAAAACAGAAGTTTAGACCTTTTTTGTGCTTCAAAACAAAAAGATAAGCAACAACTGCTAAACTAATTGATTTTTAACAACAAACATTGGGTAAATAATAATAATAATAAGCATCTAAGTTTACCAACCTACCACTGAGAGAAAAACACAGGATCACACATATAAAATAACACATTGTTCAGCATTACAAATGAAATATTTGAGCACTTAAAAATATAATATACAATTTAGATAGATAGACACATATCAGGAGAAACTCAGAAGACAAACCAGAAGACATGCAAGATATTTGAAGTGTTGTATGTAAACATAAATATAAAGCAGGCCTATGCGTTAGCCTAGGCTAGTTCCTGTCTCTCAATGTCCATTTTATTGTAAGTAATAAAATGTATTTTGAGGAATGAATGAACTGCCGCAGTTAGTTAGAAGCCACTTTGGTTTATAAGCTGCAAAATCGTTGTTGTTGCAAATATTGGTTAATCGCGTTTGATTCTTACCTGAGATCGACGCCATTTCAACAGCAAAGCTTTGTAGTCGAAAGTGAAAGAAACAATGGTGAAATTCGAGCTCCGACTTGTCCAGACAGAGAAGATGGAGAAAAAGAAAGTGATTTATTTAAGGGTACAGTACGATTAAATCTACATTTTAGTTTTGAATGAAGGATTGTATTTGTTAAAAACGGACAGCAGCTGACTGACGTAATTAAGAAAGTTATCAGAAAACAAACAAACAATGACATACCTGAATCATAAAGCAATGTGAAGAGCAGACCTTCTATCTGCTGCCACCTGCTGGTCCAACTGTGTAACGTGAATAAACCACTTTAAACAAAGCGTCTTAGCGTTATGTAACACGAATGACAGATCTTTAACAAACCATTTGTAGGTTTAGTTTGGTTAGTCAGAAATGTCTCAAGTAAATAAAACGTTTTTAGGCTTGCAGAACATTCATCTAACCTTTTGATTGGTCAATACAAGCAAACAATGGCCGCAACACACATCGTGTTTAAGACATTAAATTAAAAACACACACACACACAGTTAAAGTCAAAGTGTTTCTCCCTCCTGTGAATTTCTATTATATTTTAAAACATTTTCCAAGTGTTCTTTAACAGAGAGCAGATTTCTTCAGCACATTTCTAAACATAATAGTGTTAATAACTCATCTCTAATAACTGATTTATTTTCTCTTTGTCATGATGACAGTAAATAATATTAGACTAGATATTCTTCAAGACACTTCTATACAGCTTAAAGTGACATTTAAAGGCTTCACTAGGGTAATTAGGGTAAAGTTAGGGTAATTAGGCAAGTCATTGTATAACAGTGGTTTGTTCTGGAGACAATCCAAAACTAATATTGCTGAAGGGGCTAATAATATTGACCTTAAAATGAGTTTAAAACTATTAAAAACTGCTTTTATTCTAGCCCAAATAAAACAAAAAAGACTTTCTCCAGAAGAACAAATATTAGAGCAAATACTGTGAGAAATTCCTTGATCCATGAAATATCAGATTAAATGTTTCATAGGAGGGTGAATAAATTTTATTATAACTGTACAAAAGCTGTCATCAGGGCAGTCTCTTTTCACTGAGCAAAATATAAAAATATATGTTTATCATATAATGCGCTAGATTATTTTTTATGCATCCCTAAATAATGCTTGATTCGACAGTCATTGTTTTGTTTAATGAATCATTTTCCAGATCTAATTATACACTGTGGCTTTTGGTAATCGAGTATTTCTGCAGATTGTCTTTCAAACTTACATTAAAGACATTCAATAATAAATAAATCACATAATCAGAATTAAAGATAATTATTGTGATAAACCGAAAAAAACTCAGTCCAGGGCACTCGAGAAACGTGGAAAAAACATTCACAAGTCTTTATTCACATGGCTAATCCTCAAAAAACCTACACGATTTAGCAAAGAAAACAGTGTAGGTGTGTTTTAAAGATTATCCATGTGAATAATAAAGGCTTTTTAATATTTTTCACCTCTTTTGAGCTCATTGGACTGATTTTTGCTGTTTGTTCTGATGAATCTCTTACCCAAAGTGCATGCATTATTTACAGTGAGCTCTCTCATGAGCACCTGTTGTTTGATTTTGGATGATTATTGTGAATTAGCTGTGCATACACATATTATTTTTGCCATTGTCTATCAATATAATCTTATTAAATAAGAAGCAGAACTTAAGTCTAATCATATGCATTATTATTATTATTAATATTAATAATTATAAGCTAACATTGACTCTTTTCCCGCAAGCATTTTTGATGATTTTCACCTTAATTTGACGTCTCTCAGAAGATTATCAGCTATGAATATACAACAACATCATCTCAAAATAAAGACGCAAGCCTCTGCTTTTAAACAAAGCAATATTTTATCCTATCTTCATGTGTCCATGTTTGATCACGACTTCAATTCAGACAGATTTCATCACAAACGCAACATCTATGACAAACAAAGGGAAGTTTTTCCCAAAGTAGTGCAATTTTCAAGATATGCAACACACACACATGCGAACAACACACAAACACGAGCAAACAGACACACGTGAACACACACACACACACACACACACACACACACATACATATGTACATCTATAAATGCATCAAGATGCAAAGTATGCATTACTCTCTTAATGTTTTACACACAGCTTTGCTTTCACTTTGTCTGATTATCTTCTATTTCACACTCAGGAGACACAGACTGAAGTATATAGTAACTGATTCAGGATCTGCATTGGGGATTTCCATACAGAAACACAGCTAAAACACAGATTGCGGTAAAAACTCTTCAGTTTCTCCTAATAGACGAGTTCTCTCCTCAATGGTGGGGATAGAGCTCAAAATAACAACTTATATTTACTATTATTTTCAGACCTTAAAATGGAGCTGATGTGCTGGTGGAGAACAACAGATGAACTGATCTTCTGAGATGATTCCTCATTGTTGACAGCAGATTTACTAAACTAAACTACAACTCTGAGACATGATAAACTCAGGGTGCGAATTACAGGAGGACTTGAGAGGGGGGGTGGGGGGATTAATCCTAATTAAGTCCTAATTAATGCTTGAACCGCACTGAAAAACGTCAAAACATGGTGTATTGGGGGGGGGGTCAGGGCTTTAATAGGGTGAGAAATTGATCTGTATTATAAATAACAACATTAATAATTAAATTGATAATATAAATGTACATTTGACCACCCCTATAATGGTGCGTACCATTGTGAGTGAATTGAGTGAGGTCTATGTGGGAAATATCCAGAAACCGGCAGATTCAGAGCGCTGATAGACATTATAAGTGTTTACAAGATACTTTTCTAGTAAAATATGAGCTTATTTCTAAATATCACATAAAAGTAAAGTAATATTAAACACATAGTTTGTAGTTTGACCGACAGTAAACATCTGAAATAATCAGATGTTCCTATTCACCTTATTCTTCACGTACGAGCGGGCGCCGCCATTGGAATCTTTTTGGCTCGAGACTTCCGGTCTCATTCACGTCCATTCATTTTTAGACGTTAAAAACAGCTCGGTTTGCGGCTTGATGTTGCAAACTGACATTTTCTTATTATATTATTTTACTTTGTCTGTATAGTCATGAAAACACTTGCGTGTAGAGCCAGTAGTTTGACCGTTTTCTGCCGTTTATTGTTCCTAGTCATTTCTCTCATAGGCAGCTGAGTCGGAAGTTCTAAAACAATCGCAAAAACGAGCGCACTTCCGCAATAAAGAATAAGGTCAATAGGCCAGAAAACATTTCTCTGGGAGGCGTCTGGGACGGTGGAAAATCCCTTTAAAACACTGAAAACGTCAACAGGTTTTATTAATAAATCAGATGCAGTTTATATAAATACAAGCCTGCATTACACAAACTAACAATACTAAAAAAGTCAACCCCTCCGCCGATCAGCAATGTATAATTCACACCCTGTAGATAAACACTCATCATGAGCATGCTTATCATCACAGCGCAGTCTGTGCGTTTGGGAAATCATGCTAGAACAGCATTCACAGGCATCATTAATACAGAAACACACCGCTAACTGCTCAATAACGGCACGCTCTTTCAGATTCACCACTGCAGATTTATACTCCCATTTGGCATTTCGCAAGTCTTCATTTTAGGAAATAAATTAGAACAATTATTCCTTAGACGAGACATAGAGCTCTATATTAAATCAATAATTCATCTTTAAACGTCCTCAATATTGCACAGCTAATATATGTGCTTTTAAAAAACCATTTAAGCCATAAAAGAGCCGAATATTGGAGAATTCGGTTCATATGTTCAGAAAACAGCTGGGATTTTGACTACTGTGACTTCCATAGTATTTTATTTTGGTTTTCCTACTATGGAAGTCAATGGTTAGAGGTTTCCAGCTTTCTATAGTATATCTTCTTAGTGTATCTTTGTGTTTAACAGAAGAAATAATCTCAAACAGGTTTAAAACATGTAAAGAGTGAGTAAATGATGACAGAATTATCATTTATGGGTGAACTGGCCCTTTAAGTGAGGCTAAGCACTATCGAGCTCAACAGCGCCCCTATAATACTACAGTGTTAATCAGTGGTGAAAAACGGAACTGCAGATTGCCCTGCTTTTTTCACATTACCTCGTAAATCGCTCCATCTCGATCCATCATCTTCTTCAGTAAATACTACTTCCTTAACAACATAATAGATTAATAAAATATATACATCTTTACTTTACATATGCTTACATATAATGCAAATAAGTATTCAGCAACAGTAAGTTTAAGTAACAATTCACACCATTTATGACTGGCCTAATATTATTAAGAGATATTAGCATGTTTGATCATATTCTACATCCCTAATCCTACCCAATACCCAACTACTAGCTTACTAACTATTAATAAGCAGCCATTTAGTAGTGTATTGAGCTAAAAGTCTAAGTGAATGGTTTGTTGTTAGCGTGAATTGTACATTAAATTAAAGTGTGACCAAGATTTCCTACGCTAAACGTGTTCAAAACTCTAAATCAGCATTCAGAGGCATTAAACTCTACATTAAGGCATTTCTAGAAGCGTTCTATTCATGTGTGATGTGCTCTCACAGCCTGTATGTCAGTGTTAGAGCGCCACCCTCAGGCTGAAGTACGCAATCACACGACTGGAGCATTTTGTGCGCTTACAATGATATAATCTAGTGCACAGACCCAGAATTTTGGCCGATCTATTTTCACACTCAGCGGTCGCTACTCTGGGAAGGAGTCAATAAAAGCGTCCAGCTCCAGACTCTCAGTGTTGTCATGCTTGATCCTCAATGATCTCGGCGTCCTGCTCAATGTAGGAGTCATTGTAGATGTTGCTCACGATCCGGGTCAGATCTAAACTCTGGGTCAGCATCTCTGAGATCTTCTCATCCGCAGTGATGCCCTCCATGAACTCTTCCAGAGACAACTCGCCTGTATACACACAGAGTTATACATGAAAATCAGAGCTTCATTTGCATATTTAGTTTGCATAAATATAGTCAGAGATGTAGAAAGACAGACAGATTACCGTCTCCATTAACATCAATCTTGTTAAACACCATATCAGCCAAGTCCTCTGCAGAGATCTCTGGCTCGGCTCCATTAATGGCTTGAACAGCCTGAAGAAAAAGAAATAAAACTATAAACATTTGCACTTCATCTGTCGTCTTTTACAGATTCAACACCACAGGATCCTTCATACATAACAAAACACTAGTCATGCATAGTAACAATCCGCTTGTTAAGTGGTGACGTGTTGGTGACGTATGTAATACTGTATGTAATACTGTTTCCGGGTCCAAGCCACCACTCATTTGAATTGACTAAATATTCGTTTATGATGACTTTTTAGTCATCTCACACATTAAAGTGAAATCTCTGGGCTTCCTGCATCACAAATACCAAAATTTGAACAATTTATAAAATTATGAACCACTTTCTGCCATCAGAAATTAGGCATGGACATACATATTGCGATCGGGATTTTCACAAGTATTACAGCACTTTGTAAACATTTATTATTACCATTGCATGAGTTTCCCCATACAGTTTGGTAGAGCGCTTGGAAGCCGCTTCGTGTGACGGCACACTTAACAAGCGGATAGTGCTTTTAAACCATCCTATAGTGTAAAGTGCTTGAAATAATCTGTTGTGGTGATTCTACAGTTGCTATGGTAACACAACAACTATAGTAACTGATCTGTTGTGATTCTACAGTTGCTATGGTAACAACATCTATAGTAACTGATCTGTTGTGGTGATTCTACAATTGCTATGGTAACACAACAACTATAGTAACTGATCTGTTGTGGTGATTTTGTGGTTGCTATGGTAACAACGTCTATAGTAACTGATCTGTTGTGGTGATTCTACAATTGCTATGGTAACACAACAACTATAGTAACTGATCTGTTGTGGTGATTTTGTGGTTGCTATGGTAACAACATCTATAGTAATTGATTCATTGTGGTGATTCTATAGTTGCCATGGTAACAACAACAACAACAATAGGATCACCACGGCAGATCAATCCCTATAGCTGTGTGTAAGCCAAGGCACCTATCGAATCACCAGATCAGTTACTATAGGTGTTACCATAGCAACCGCAGAATCACCACAACACATCACTTACTATAGATGTTGTGTTACCATAGCAACAGTAGAATCACCACAACAGATCAGTTAGGTGTTGTGTTACTGTAGCAACTGTAGAAACACCACAACAGATCAGTTAAGTGTTGTGTTACTGTAGCAACTGTAGAATCACCACAACATATCAGTTAGGTGTTGTGTTACCATAGCAACTGTAGAATCACCACAACAACTATAGTAATTAATCTGGTTTTGGTGATTCTATAGTTGCTATGGTAACACAACAACTATAGTGACTGATCTATTGCGATGATTCTACAGTTGCTATGGTAACAACAACTATAGAATCAGCACAACAGTTCCCTCACTTTAGCTGTGTAACCCAAAGCAACTATAGAATCACTAGATCGATTACTTTAGTTGTGTTACCATAGCAACTGTAGAATCACCACAACAACTATAGCAACTGATCTGGTTGTGGTGATTCTAGAGTTGCTATAGTAACACAAAAACTATAGTAACTGATCCATTGTGGCAACCATAGAATGACCACGACAGATTAATCACTATAGCTGTTGTGTTACTATGGCAACTATAGAATCACCACAGATCAATTACTATAGTTGTTGTGTTACCATAGCAACTGTAGAATCACCACAACTATAGTAATTGATCTGTTGTGGTGATTCTATAGTTGCTATGGCAACACAACAGCTTTAGTAATATAAACAAATGAGTCAATAATGTAGTTTTCTACAACTATAGGGTATGTTGTACTAAAATACACCACAGTTTACTGTAATAAAATCTAAAGTACACTTATTTGTTTCAGTTTGCTGGAGCATTCAATAATAAAGAGTCTTAAATACTATTATATACAGCTACAGTGTAATAGAATTCACTATGATATGGTTCAAAACCACCATAGAATTTACTATAAATTACAGTAATGTTTTTCAAGAGGGAAACAAGAATCAGAAAAAACAACAAGATTACAACCCTGATTTGATGTTAAATGTATGAATTTCACCTAATCTTGGTAACAAAAACAATAGCAGTAAGTCATTGTTTACTCTTTTAGATCTCGTTTTTAATATAAAGTTTAACTGAAGAATATGCTCTACAGTAAAACACAGTGAGACCGGCAGATGGCGCCAGAGAGCCGCGCAGACGCCACTGAGGTCAAAGGGGCAGCTCACCCAAACCTTTTTAATCTACACACTATTTATTCTCCCTCAATTGAATATAAACCTTCATGAGCTTCTGTTGAACACAAAAGAAGATATCTAAAGGAAACTGTAACCACTGACATCCATAAAAGGAAAAACAAATACAATGGAAGTCAATGGTTACAGGTTTTCAGCATTCTTCAAAATATCTTCCTTTGTGTTCAACAGAAGAAACTCAAACAGGTTTGGAACAAGTGAAGGAAATATACAGCAAATGATGAACGAACTGACATGTTTTGCAGGAACTCATGCTTTAACGCGATACCTTGAAGATGAGCAGCAGTTCGTCCTTGTCGATGCAGCCGCTGCCGTCCATATCGAAGAGCTTGAAATACCAGCGCAGTTTCTGCTGAACGCCACCTTTCAGGACCAGACTCAGAGCCGCCACATACTCCATGAAATCAATACAGCCATCCTGAACACATCAACACAGACACTAAACACACATGTACGTTCACGTCAGGTAAGGTTAGGTTTAAATCTAAAAGCTGGCTCATGAGCAGAGTAGTGTGTGTTGATGGATTATACAGTGTGCTTTAATGGTTGCTTGTGATTGTATTTGTGTTATGTTTATAATGTATGGTGTACCTGAAGTAGCATTATCAGCACTTTACATCAAGGAACACAATGGAAACAAGTTTTGTTTTTAAAAATAGTGTGAGGAATTAAGTGATTCACTTCTATTCCGGCTAATAAATGAAGGAGGAAAGGTTGTTGAGCAATTCCAGTGTTAGCAGGCCTTCAGGGGGGCTTCAGGTGGTTCGGAAGACTCACCCTTCACTGACAAAAGTCCAGAATTTGTCCATACATGAGCTCATTCATCCTATTTTAACTGCTATTCCATCATAAACAGTGAAAATAACCCAATGAAAAAGGCTTTGAGATCGAGCAGAATCCTCTGTTGGCTGTCGCTTCGGTGTGACTTCAGCTAATCAGTTTTGGCTAATGCTAACACCTATTTTTCATGAGTCCAGGATCCAGCTGTGCAACAAAACACAGGATCTGGCCTCAGTAGTCATCTTTCACTACTGAAGGTGTTTTAAAATGGAGAAACATTTTACAAGTCGTGTTTATTCTGAATATTGGAGCTACTCTTGAAGCAAAAAATGACCAATTAAAAGGTGTGAAGCGCCAAAAGCGGCCCATATTAAAATTCGTTCATTCATTTTCTTTTCGGCTTTATGAATCAGGGGTCGCCACAACGGAATGAACCACCAATTAAAATTTTAATACCGCCTATTAATGATATTAATACTATTTTGGAGATTGTTATCATCCATGAATTTTCAAATGTACCTTTTTTTACAAGAGAGGCTATCAAAATGATGAAGCTCTGCATTAATATTGTGTTAATTATTTTTATTATGAAACTGAAGAAACGTTGAATGTGCTGCCAGTTTGTTATTTGCCTAATAAATGACACAATCGGCTACAGTTTAATTCAAAACTTTAACAGATTCCAGTTTTATTTCTAATGATATTTGATGTAATAAATATGTTGTTTTAAATAAGTATTTTTTATATTTCTTTATTCTAAACCTTTAGCAAATATTTGTGGTACATTAGAAAGTGTGGTTATGATCTGACAAGCTAATCCAGCAATATGAGTGCTTAAAATCACTGAAATGCAGCATTTAAATCTCATTATTAAACAGAAAATGAGGTGAATAACTGCAAAAATAGTCCACTTTTGGAGACAAAAGAACCACCGCTTACAGCAGGCCTGTTATAGACGTGACATTTACAGTGAAAACTCAACACAAACTCACAGAGAGAGTAAATGTTGACATTATATTGAAGCATCTGTTCATATTTAACAAAACTACTAACCACAGAGTCCTGAGATCAAAACAATATCAATCTGTAAACATGTTTCATGTGTTAAATGAGGGAAATGAACATGTGTTATTGATGTGACTGAATAAAATCTGTGAGTTTACAGTAATACAACACACTTTATAGACATTCTGTGAGTTAAACTGCACAACAGAATCAATGCTAATCAACAGGAGACGAGCTGCTCTCTGTAAAACAAACATGATTGAGTTTATATTTCTGCAATGATGAAGGAAAAGCTTGCTTATAGATGTGACGGATGTGAAATGATCTGGTCAATCAAATATAATAGTTTGAAAACACTGACAGAGACATCTGTGAGTAACTTTACAGTACTGTAAGAGACAAGCCTACACAAAAAACCTTATGGGTTTGGTTATGTTGGTGCATTGGAGTTGCTCTTAAATATAGTCAGGTGCAGATTTAACCAGTAAGCAAGGTAAGCAGCCATTTAGAGCGCAGGAAATCTGCAGGCCCACAATAAATACCTAGAAGTTTTTAGAAATAAATATACAATATATTTTCAGTCAGGCACTTTGTGCTAAACCTTAATCCAAATCTCCCTCCTGAATCTGCACTTCCTCAAGCTTGAACCCAACCCAAAACACTGCATTTCTATCATTTATAATCTAATACTAAATATTACTGCAATCTCTGCAAATCAGGCCAGATGTGCTTGAGAAGAGAATTTAGGATTTGAGTTGCGTGATAAACACTGGGAGCGTAATCTTCAGCTCACACACACACACATCATCCATATCCGCAAGGCACGGGCGTATACAGTGCAAGATTCTTCATTGAGTTTAGTACACTAATGCAAGACTTGCTAAAACATACTGCTCTGACGGTGAGGCCTGTAACAGATGTAAGATCTCATTCAGATGTTGTGGGAATAAACTGTTTGACTTCTGGACTGAGAACTTTAAAATATGCCTTCACTATAGACCTTATATACCCAATATTGGGTTGCCAACAGATGTTATTATTTTAGTAACAGTTCAAAATGCTTTAGCCTTCACATTAGCAAGACGGCTTATTCTTTTAAAGTAGAAGCATCCATCACTCCATTTAATACAGCTAAAAGAAGTGTTTGCTTGTATTAAGGAAAAGGAAATCAGACTGTCATTTTTAAGTCCTCTAGAAACCATTCGACATTAAAATGTGGCCGCTTTTTAGATGATCTGCCAACTCTCTTGATCTTTAAAACTGAGCACTTACAGCCTACATTTCTAGATATCTGGACTGTATCTGCAGTGTAAGCCTTCTATAGCCTATAAGATCACCTCTGTGCAGGGCCGGAGTGGGACTCCTTTTCAGCCCTGGAGTTTTAATCCTCAGACCGGCCCACCTCAGATCACGACTGACTATATTAAAATAACGACATTTCCAATTCAGTTTGTAATGACACTCGCACGTCTTTTTCAAGGACACAGCTGCTTTACAACTTCAAATGTTTTTCAGAAATATGAGAAGATTAAAGGGGAGCTAAATCTCCAACACTATTCTCTAAAACATCACAATGAACTTTCCTGCAATATCTGAATATATATTCTGTGCTAAATCCTTTATATATATATATCCAGTCCTTTGTAACGGTGGTCACACAAAAAAATAAAGATAAAATATGTACACCTATATAAGTAACCAAAACAGAAATATATGTCTGAACACTAAAAGTGAAGAAAAAAACTGAAAATGTATTACTCAGGTGAGGTTCGAACTCAAATTGGCGGCGGCGTAATGCAACCTGCTGACCACTGAACCACAATGGCACTGTCATGCCAATGTGTGTGGAAGAAAAAAGTATTGCACTGTCATTTAACCACACAGACTCTTTTAACCACACAGACTCTTTTAAGCACAGTATTATTTTCTATTGACGGCTTAATCTTGTTCTCCTCTTTTTAGATTTCTGATGAAATAACGTCAGATTTATTAATGTAGTGAATCATCTGATTTTCATTAAGCAGGTGTAATATTCATTCATATTAATTATTACAATTCTTATTTTCACTGAGGTGCCGCTGTTTGGTGTCGTGTGATAGTTACAGCATCATTAACCTGCAGGATGCATTTTGCTCAAGGGGCTGCGAGAAAATAAATAATAAGAGCGGAGCTGCAGTAAAATAATGAATAAAAATAATGAGGCTGTGGTCAACTAAAGAAATAAATGACAAAAGTGCGACTGCTGAGAGAGCAAGGAGCTTGAGACACCTGCCCTCGCGGCCAAAAAACGGACTGGGCCACCAGGAATTCTCCCGGTCCTCCTGATTAGCCAATCCGGGCCTGCCTCTGTGTAGCTGGTAATGCTTCACAAACATTATTACTATAAACTTCTACTGTTTTTCCTTGTGGTTTGAATCCTTTTTTAATGAAGTTTTTCATCTTTCAATCAAAACATAACACATTTAATATGATCTTATTATTTTATACATCTTATAAAGGTCAGAGAAAGTAGACAAAGCACGTTATTTTGTTTCACATACATGTTAAAGCTGAACAATTAAAATAAAAACATTATTTCACCCATATCTGAACATTTGTAAGGTTATTTGAAGCATTAGACACTTTGCTTTACACTTAATATGTTATCTACACTTAAAGACGCAGTAAGTTCAACCCAGTGGTTGAACTAGGTATTGCACTCCTGGTTCAAAACACATGCAAGTGCAGGTTGCCAGATTGACAAAATGATTTAAGGCTGAAGGAAAGAAAAATTGTCCATATTGAAAGTTGTTTTTGTCCTAACCAACACCTGAAATTTATATAACAGCGTCTATTTAATGCAGCTGAACGACAGAACTATGAAAATGATCTCCTCAGGTACACCTCATGTGCTTTATTCTGTGTTAAATGTCCATAAACTGAAAGCAGCAGCAGATAGTTCACCTCAGATCTTGAGAATAAAATAAACCGATTAAAACTGAAGCTCAGAGCTGTGACTCAGGGCAAACCAACACATATCAGTGATTCAGCATCTACATTTAATCATGTTAAAGAGGTTTAATATGTATTAAATAGATTATAAACCTTACTAGTTCGCTGGAGTGCAGTGAGTGCACTATTCTGTGCTTCTGAATGGCTGTATTTACATGTCTGTTGTGTTTCGTCTGGTGCAAACAGCCAAATGGCCATCACTGCAAATCTCATCACATAGCAGGGTTACAATGTAACATGCTAATTAATAAGCTCATGTGGAACTCTGAATCTGCGTCTCATTTCAGAGTCTGCTACTGTCCACCAGAGGTCGCATTTCAGTCACGGACGCATGCATTGAGAGGCTTTCTGACTGAATTAATGAACTGTTTTCCACAATCAGGCAACCCGGGGTGCTGAAATATAATTGGCTAAACTGGCATTGGGTGGGTTAAATGACCAAAACAAAGACAGACAGCACGTAACGCACATTCTCAAAGCAGAATATCTGACTTCAGCATTGTTTCTTAGATAAACAAGAGTGTTCACCGAGCATGTTTCTGAATATCTGCACACACATGATGGTGTTTTTATGCTTTAAACACTCACAGCATCTTTAATACATGCCTTCTATAGCCTATAACATCACCTCTAGCTAGTAATGTAGGCTAATGGTACAGTTTTTAGGCTAATCCCCGACACTTGGCTCTCTAGTGTTTTTCGTGGAAAGTACCGTGACGTGAATGAAAGCAGAATAAAGCAGAGCGATCCCCTGTGCTAACCAGATTACCGGCTCTGAGTCCAGATCTCCGACCTTGTGCAGTTCTGCTGTTTGCTCTCAGTTTACTGTATTAACACAAATCTCGTTACTCACCTCCAACACAGAAGAGGCTCAATGATGATGTTACACTCATGTTGAATCAACCTGCATCCTCACGCTTAATGCCACATAATCAATAAATAAAGTAAATATTTCATTCACCAAAACAGAAACTGCTGCATATTTTAGAGTAGCTACAAAATGCAACCCGTTTGCTTTTATTAGTGCACTTATTTAGTAAGGAAAATGCAATATTTATGCAGTAATGTGATCTTACTTAGCAGGGTATTTCATTTTTCTAGTCAAGCAAGGCATATATTTATAATATAAACAATATTTAAAGAACAACCCATTTTTTAGCTTATAAATAACATAAATAACATCATCATTTATGTGTTCTCTTTATTTTTGATAGGTATAGTTCTTCATACAGCATCAACAACGCAGCGCTTTAAACATGACCTGCATTCACATTCAATTAACAACCATTTTAGATAAAATAGGCTAAATTGAATATATAGTCCAGTTTAGAGTGTGTTTGCTTGATCCGGCGTCCTGAGCTTGTATGTTTCCTGTCCATAAACAAATAGTGCAGATTATATATATATATATATAGGCTATATATTAAGCATCTTAAAAATGAATAAAGCCACTTTTTTCTTCTTTGCAGGACACTTATGACCTATATCTTCATAAAATAAACCATTTACAGCACACTAACTATTTTATCCCTTAAATTAAATGCACACAAACCTGTATTTTTGCAGAAGAACGGCATTTTTCAGAGAAAGCAAAACAATTAAAAATAGCCAGCGCTCAGTAACTCTGTTGGTTGCCAGATTGGGTCGTCAATATTCAGTCAAAAAAGCCACCTAAACCATTCCCTGCAGAAAGAATGTTATAAACAAATGTTAATAAGAGTCATTTTACAATAGTGGCCATGTAAAATGATAAATGATCACTAATATGAAGTATTTTAAAGTACAACTAAGAAGTGAAATCACATTTTTAACAGAAAATGGTGACATTTGAGCACACCATAGTTTGCACTACTGGTGGCCACCTGACATATCATGGAAACTCGTAAGTAATATATTTCAGAATAAAAAGTTATATATTAAACATGTTTACTAGTGATGGGTTGCAGCTGGAAGGGCATCCGCTGTGTAAAACATATGCTGGATAAGTTGGCGGTTCATTACGCTGTGGCGACCCCAGATTAACAAAAGGACTAAGCCGAAAACAAAATGAATGACTGAATATTAAACATTTACCATTCCAGACTTCCTTTGCTCCTTCAACATTACAGCTTTGCACTGGAATTCAGGCTATTCCTGAACAGCAAACCTTGCTAACATTGTTTTGATTTACGATCTGATTAATTTCCACATTAACCAGTGCTGTTTAAAGAGAAAACAGCCAATATTAATGTCAATATTAATCATACTAACAATCGAGCAGAGCACGTATGTCAAATATTGTGTGAGACAATTTGGCCATTGCTAATAATTGGTGGTTGACGGTAATAACGCACTCATGCACACATCATAACATCTGAGAATGTGTCGTTTGCATTGTTGCTTACCTTCGTATTGTGCTGTAAATAAACAATCCATGATAGCCGGCTCTTTCTTCCACCGTAGATACAATCATTTATGACATCAAATTAATGTACGGCTTTACATCTTCAAAATCTGACCCCTTATCGCAGGAAAAACTTGAGTGTAAATCCACCCAATCTGGCAAGCTCAGATTAACGTAGGGGGCAAACCCTGGGTGCCCCAGTTTTGTTTGGGGTCTGTGATTCAATCGAAAATGTAGGCTATTTCTCAATCAAATATAAAAAAATCTTCACTGTTAAAAATGCTGAGCTCCACACAATACATTTATGTTGCGGCAACATGACAGAATTAAGTTAAATTAATAGCTTTTACACATTTCAGTGGATTGAACATAAAACAATTAAGTTGTTCCTCCAAAAACCTCAAGACTTGAGTTGTTTCAGCGCATTTTAAATAAGTACTTTGAACAAACTGCAAACATTTTTTTTGAGGGTGATAAAAACTAAATTAAATTAGTCGCATTTCAAAACTTCTGCCTGAATAATTAATGACTTTGTTTGGTGCATATCTTACAACATTTTCTAAATTCACACTAAAATAAATTATATGTAAACCTCAAACATAATAGTACAATTTGTAAAATATAATATAAAATTTGCCACAAATGCCAGTCAAAACTGTACTCTGCCGAAAGGAAGCCATATGTTAACAGTGTCCAAAAGTGCAGTCGATTTCTCTTTGCTAAATTTGCTGTAATAATCGTCATTCTAAACTTCTACTTAAATAATTATCGATGTTGTTTGCGGCATATCATACAATGATATTTTCTAAATTTACACAAAAATAAATTATATATAAACAGTAAACATAATAGTACAACTTGTAAAATATAATATAAAATTTGCTGTGATAATCGTCATTCTAAACTTCTACTTAAATAATTATCGATGTTGTTTGCGGCATATCATACAATGATATTTTCTAAATTTACACAAAAATAAATTATATATAAACAGTAAACATAATAGTACAACTTGTAAAATATAATATAAAATTTGCTGTGATAATCGTCATTCTAAACTTCTACTTAAATAATTATCGATGTTGTTTGCGGCATATCATACAATTATATTTTCTAAATTCGCACAAAAATAAATAATATATATATACAGTAAACATAATAGTACAACTTGTAAAATATAATATAAAATTTGCCACAAATGCAAATTCAAAACTGTACTGTGCCAAAAGGAAGCCATATGTTAACAGTGTCCAGAAGTGCAGTCGATTTCTCTTTGCTGAATTTGCTGTGATAATCGTCATTCTAATCTTCGACTTAAATAATTATCGATGTTGTTTGCGGCATATCATACAATGATATTTTCTAAATTCACACCAAAATAAATTATATATAAACAATAAACATAATAGTACAATTTGTAAAATATAATATAAAATTTGCAGTGATAATCGTCGTTCTAATCTTCTGCTTAAATAATTATCGATGTTGTTTGGTGCACATCATACAATTATATTTTCTAAATTCGCACAAAAATAAATAATATATAACAGTAAACATAATAGTACAACTTGTAAAATATAATATAAAATTTGCCACAAATGCCAGTCAAAACTGTACTGTGCCAAAAGGAAGCCCTATGTTAACAGTGTCCAAAAGTGCAGCTGATTTCTCTTTGCTGAATTTGCTGTGATAATCGTCATTCTAATGTTCTGTTTAAATAATTATCGATGTTGTTTGCGGCATATCATACAATGATATTTTCTAAATGTACACAAAAATAAATTATATATGAACAGTAAACGTTATAGTACAATTTGTAAAATATAATATAAAATTTGCTGTGATAATCGTCATTCTAATCTTCTGCTTAAATAATTATCGATGTTGTTTGCGGCATATCATACAATTATATTTTCTAAATTCGCACAAAATAAATAATATTTAAACTGTAAACATAATAGTACAACTTGTAAAATATAATATAAAATTTGCCACAAATGCTAGTCAAAACTGTACTCTGCCGAAAGGAAGCCATATGTTAACAGTGTCCAAAATTGCAGCTGACTTCTCTTTGCTGAGTTTGCTGTGATAATCGTCATTCTACTGTTCTGCTTAAATAATTATCGATGTTGTTAGCTGCATATCATACAATATTTTCTAAATTCGCCCATAAATAAAATATACGTATGAACAGCAAACATAATAGCAGTAATAATAATAATGGTCAATAAAATGGAGAATAATATCATAATATCTTACGTCGTCTATGTCGAAGGTCTTGAACATGGTATTGACGTATGCATTCGACTTCTCGGACAGATTCTTGAGGCCGAAGAACTTCTTGAACTCGTAGAAGGTGAGCTGGCCGGACGGACACTCGGTCATGAACTTGCGGTACCACTGGTGGCATTTGCAGGCGCTGAGCTCGGTGGCGGACATGCTGGAGGAGTTCCCCATGCTGAGGAGCGTCAGGACAGAGCACGGCTCGCTCTCACACTGCAGATCAGATCAGATCAGCCTGCGGGACGGCACTCGGCGGGACAGGACGAGCCTCTGTCCCGGCCAATTAGCACTGACGTCACCCTCAGGGCTGTTCTTTCCGCTCTGGAAATTACAGTGAATTACCTGCTGCTTACAGAGAATCAAGCCGAGTGCAGACCTGACCCACTGACCCCAG